>NC_133372.1:20947265-20955075 GCF_049309525.1 Garra rufa | reverse complement strand
AATGTGGGTTCCTTGGGTATGAATCCTGTGAAAAACATGTATCATGATGAAGGAGCTAAAATTTATGCCAAATTATTTTTTTTATATACGTCATAGAACATTAGAGTTATAACACCACTCAGCAGACATTTCAAATCAGAATTGCGGTGTCACATACAAAACCAACTCCACCTAAAACGTGGTTGATACAGCTACAGCTGGAAACTAACAATATATTCAATTTTCTACCTATTATTGTGTTTCATTAATGTCTACACCTACCCCAACCCTAAACCTACCCCTTACAATAATGCAAAAACTGTAATTATAGTACAGTACATCTGTATACCATCTTGCCTTTACCATAAAACCTACCATATGTACGTTCATCTGTTCCGGGGGAAAAAAACGAACACTTTTTTAGGCCCACTCAGAGGACATTTCTGTTGGAAACTGCAGTAATACGTACTTATTGGTACGTATTTCGTGTCTCGCGAAAAAGTGCCCACATGTACGCTTTAGCCATGAGACCAGGTTGAATGAATCAGTGTTTTTGAAAAATTTGGTTGAGTTAAGATTCAATGACGCACAAAAATAAACTGACTGCTGTATATTTCAATCCACTAGAACAGGACACTAGAACACTAGAACACCTCGACTTCAAGACCAATGCATATTTACACTTTCATGTTCTGATTTTTTAGCAATTGAAACCAGTCTCCTCAGAGGCTTATTTTATTCTGTTTGTGAACTACAGAGCTTGCTCATTCATCTCTCACTTTTACCAAAAGTGCTTACAGCAAGACCACACAGCTGGAATTGCTAGACAATGAAAGCCAATTTAAGTTTTGCCCATAAAATCTATTAACTGACAATAATGTGAATATTGAAAATGTATGTTTTAGTTTTACCTGGGAGAGCTTTCAATAGCTTTGCCATTGTTGTTGGATAAGATGTCAAAGCCTAGCTCTGTCCTACGTGACACAGGTTCAGGGGTTCGAGCTTTTGGCTTTAAGGTGTCAGGGGGCTTGGTACCATTGGAGCCCAGCTCGTAATACCGTCCACTAGTTGGGGACATGGCCGAACGCTGAATATTGGATGGTGCCCGCCGTGTGTGAGGCGATGAGGAGTGCGAGGACGAGTCCACATCCTCCACTTCAAATGAGCGTTTCAGGGCTGGTGGAAAAGAACAGATTGGAAAACCTTCAGCTTGGAATTTTTTGTGTTAAATTCTTAAATTTATCTTCTGTTGTTAACACATGTACTATGTTCTAGAGAGAGATTTGAGGTTTGAAATACAAATTATCTAAATAATACAAAAGAAGCCATTCATTTGTACTCAACCTAACAATTATATTTTATAGTGTTAGCAAAGTAATGGAAGACTGAGGGCATCCAGACTGTGAGGCACATCGCCCAAAACCACAGCAAACATTCTGCAGATGGTAAAAATGACATGGTAACCAGGGTGCACTTATCAGCCCAGAAGAGTTATGAAACACCATTTAATGTTATAATGATTTTTCAGTAGGGTGGAACAGCCAAATTCAGTGCTCTGGCCAAAACTTGGGCCTAAAACAGCAACAGAGTGTACTGAAATACACTTTACAAGATATCAGTGATTGTAAAAATAAGCAAAATATTGGACAACAGCTAAAACATAAGCAGAAATAACAGACACAATATACTCAGTTTACCCTTGAAATAATTACTATAGCTGGTAAAAAAGAAAAGTCCAGAAAAAGCCCAATTCGATTTGCTGGTCTCATATGAGAAGGTATCATTTTGCTTTTAAAAAAACAAAAAATACATATTAAATATGAAAAATGTTATCAAAATATTATTGTTGTTCTGTCAAGGTGAAGATGTGGTGAATCAATTTGTTCTTCCGTTCCTCATCAGTTCAGACCTTATGCTAAAGACCATCACTTGTGATATTTAAACTGTAAATTGGACAGTAGATAAATAGGATTTTCATAATCTCTCAGGCAGACTGAAATTCACTTGCAGATAAAAAATATATATAATTAAAGAGAATTTTTATTGTTCTGTTATTAATTTACCCTAATAGTGAATGATATGTGATGAGGGTTTGGAGGAAGTACTAAAATGAATACCCTTATAATTAAAGTTAGAAGATGCACTATAGTTCCACTGGATGTCTTTTATTTGAGCAGAGAATGTCGTTTATTAATCAAGCATATCACATGCTTTAGCAAGGAAGTTAATATTCAACCATATCTGGATTTCCTAATAAGGTTAGCAGACCAACACCTGCATTAGCAAGTGTTAATTTAAATCTCTTTCCATGACTAGAATCTTATCAAAATATTTTTCATTTTACATGTATTTATTGTAAAGGCACCTTTACTCATAACCGCAACTGCCTTATGATCACCAAGAACAATAAACAAAAGTGAAAGGGACATGGTCAGATCTATAGTCATGGCCAGAAGTTTTGAGAATGACACAAATATTAGTTTTCACAAAGTTTGCTGCTAAACTGCTTTTAGATCTTTGTTTAAGTTGTTTCTGTGACGTACTGATATATAATTACAAGCACTTCATACGTTTCAAAGGCTTTTATCGACAATTACATGACATTTATGCAAAGAGTCAGTATGTGCAGTGTTGGCCCTTCTTTTTCAGGACCTCTGCAATTTGACTGGGCATGCTCTCAATCAACTTCTGGGCCAAATCCTGACTGATAGCAACCCATTCTTTCATAATCACTTCTTGGAGTTTGTCAGAATTAGTGGATTTTTGTTTGTCCACCCGCCTCTTAAAGATTGACCACAAGTTCTCAATGGGATTAAGATCTGGGGAGTTTCCAGGCCATGGACCCAAAATTTCAACGTTTTGGTCCCCGAGCCACTTAGTTATCACTTTTGCCTTATGGCACGGTGCTCCATCGTGCTGGAAAATGCATTGTTCTTCACCAAACTGAATTGTTGGAAGAAGTTGCTGTTGGAGGGTGTTTTGGTACCATTCTTTATTCATGGCTGTGCTTTTGGGCAAAAATATGAGTGAGCCCACTCCCTTGGATGAGAAGCAACCCCACACATGAATGGTCTCAGGATGCTTTACTGTTGGCATGACACAGGACTGATGGTAGCGCTCACCTTTTCTTCTCCGGACAAGTTTTTTCCAGATGCCCCAAACAATCGGAAAGAGGCTTCATCGGAGAATATGACTTTGCCCCAGTCCCCAGCAGTCCATTCGCCATACTTTTTGCAGAAGATCAATCTGTCCCTGATGTTTTTTTTTTTTGGAGAGAAGTGGCCCTTCTTGACACCAGGCCATCTTCCAAAAGTCTTCGCCTCACGGTGCGTGCAGATGCGCCCACACCTGCCTTTCGAGATTAAGTTATTTTTTCATGGCAAAGAAGGACAATGCAATTCATCTGATCACTCTTCATAACATTCTTGAGTATATGCAAATTGCTATTATAAAAACTTAAGCAGCAACTTTTCCAATTTCCAATATTTATGTAATTCTCAAAACTTTTTGCCACGACTGTACATGTATGGTCAAAGAAAAAAAAATACACATCAGGTCAGTAACATGGCCTGTTGTAAAGTGTGCTGTTTTCTTGTGCTTGACTGAATGCAGATGTTCTGTTTGGTGGCAGTGCCAGCATCACTGTTGGAGTGGTGAAGGTCACTGAATGCCCAGAGGAGCTGCCCTGGTTCTGTTATTTAATTAGGCGTTTTAGTTGATGATCTAAGACATGACAGATGAACTGGTGGCCAAAGGCTGCAATGCCTAAAAGTTGTATGCGATTATAGGTGTAACAAAGCAGCAGTATTATTCTTTATGCTTTCCTCTTTAATGTATTATTGTCTGCACCAACAACTGCTAGCAGCCAAATCAAACTTACAATGGACATGTCTCTCAGACAGAATTCTGATATAGAATAGATATACGAAAGCCAATTTCCACCACATATGAAAAAAATGCTTTATAAATCAGAATTTTATAATATTTTATTATTATTATTATTACATTTTTGCTTAAGGTAGACAATTTATCTCATAATTAGGCCTTACCAAAGCTTTTTTTCTTATGTGGTGGTAATGGGCTTCCATACAATTTAGTCACATTAGTATACAATATCTCATTTAGTGAAAAGTGACTTTTGTCTGCTTGTGGATATATGTTAGATGGCATGATTTCAGTTTTGCTCATGCTATTTTTATATGGTGGCAAAAAAATAGGCACTGACAAAATACAGGCCTACACCCTTTCCAACTGCTTTGGGTAAAAAAGCATCTACTGAGAACATATGAGGTGCATTATGGATGCTGTTACTTGACCATGCAGCAACTACCGGTCTTCCCTTTTTTGAGTAATCAGTTCTTTGAATGGAAAATGTAATACATAATGGAAGACAGAGCTAAAACTCTTGTGTTGACATTTATTTTGCCCTTTTAATTTAATGGCATCCGAATAAATGGTTAAACACAAGATTTGGTGAAAGACAGTTACATTTTCTCACACTAACAGCTTGATAGTAAAGTTAATAGCATGCTGTCATAAACTTTAACAATTTAATAAAATCTGAACTGCTCATTTAAGTATCTTACTCACTTCCAGTATATCTGGATATGTGAACATGGTCAGAATAAAACTTACAGTCTAAAAGAGATCACAAGCATGTCCAAACCACTCTGCCACTGGATTCAAAATCCCACCACCCAGTTGTTTATGACTTGGAAGAAAACACAATTTCTCTAAAGTTGGGCCAGATATTCCAGACAAAAACTTTCCCAGATACATGTATGAGTTTGCCAAAGTGCCTGCAACAGTCACAGCACAAAAGTCCCTTAAGAGTTTCTCACACTTAGCACACAAACAGTAATGAATCAGGCATGTGACAACATAAAATACATTATACAGTAATTTTTATATACTTTTATATATTCTGTATATTCTACATGGCAGATGACTGATAAACTGATAAATTGTCATTATTTGTGTTTTCTTTGTACAACTTTCTGAGGAACACAACGGCTGATTAACAGCTTCAGAGGGAAAAATTAAGGAACATTCGCAACCTTCCATAATATTCATCTCCTGCTCTGCAAAGTCACAAGCACTTGTTTTTTTTATACGAAAGTCACAAAAAACATTAGACTGTATTGAACTGTTACAATCTAAACAAGAATAAGTAAACAACTGTGAGAATGTGAAAAGTGTGTTTTAAGGGAGTTTATTTTTCTAAAAGTTCATGGGGTCAAAAGTGCCTTTACCTGAAGTAACATCCATTTACACAATAATGCTATGTACATTAACTATTACCTAATTTTTTTGAGGTTAGTTCACATGCTTCCAAATATCAAGCTCAGACAGCTGTTTGTGTATTAAAATAATTTGTTTTTAAAAGTTATATGTTTCCTTGCTGTATCTACAGCTGTTTGGCTAGGCCACGTATAGCCCAAGAGCTCCTTTTGGCTACAGTTTCTGAAGAAAAGCCAGCATGCTTCTGAGGGATTATGGGAGCACTCCGTTTGTCCATCCCACGCACCTGGTATTAAAGTAAAAAACAGAGAAAAAATAGGAACGGCAATGTGGAAATCTATGCCAGAGCAATATGTATGAGAGCCTGTAGTTGTTCATATCCTATAATAAGCTCTTACTCCAGACAGAAAGATTTACATTATAATCTACTGTTCTCAGAAACAACTGCTCTTAAACAATTCAGAGATACTCAGAAATAAATGCCAGACTGAACTAAGTCTGATCCAACAGACATCTGCCACACACACAAACAGACTGTGAAATAGACACTGGACAGAGAGAAAGGGAATTCATTTCCATTAAAAGCAGCTACATTATACCTCCAAAATCTGATATAACTCCATCCAGGTGTGTGTAGTAAAGTATTTCATACATGCTCCCTGCATCAAACACGTCAATCTTCAAAACAAATCCCAATTTAAGGTCTCTGTTTGTAAAGTAAAGCCTGAATGTCAGCAATGACTTAGTAGTCACTTAGAAGAAAAGTTCTTAAATGAGCTGCCCAAAAATTGAGCACTGGTTAAACATCCAGTATTATTTAATCATAAAACACAACTACTTTTGAATGGTTATCAGTGGGCTAACTTTTCTCCTGCAAAATGGTACTGTGTTAGCCCTGTTAGTTTAACCATTCTAATCTGTTAAACCCACCATACCAGACACCTAGCAGACATAAAATAAACTAAGTGTAGACAAGCAATTAGATTGTTTAACTAACAAATAACTAAACACATCTACATGGTGGAAAAAAGTTAAACTTTTGAAATCATATGACCTGAAGTCCCTAAGTCTCTCTCCTGTGCAGCACACAATCATTAGATTTAGAATCAGGCCAGCATATGTTAAAGCAGCCAACCTTCATTGAAGCTTTATTTTTCTTGGCTTTCTAACAAGGCCTCTGTGCGTAGGTTCACGGCAGCTTTAGGGCAGACCATACATTAAGATAGATAGACTTATATTTCCAGTCACTTCATAGAACTAAAGAAGCATCAGCTTTCATTTGTCTCATTCTTCAGAAAAGGTCTTAGTTAAGGGAGTATGGTGTCAATTAGAAGCCAACAGAAAACAGGCCATATTTAAAGAAAAATTATAATAATAATAAAAATTGTGCCAATATAAAAGATCAGAGAACATTCTGAAACCAAAGGGGTTATGTGCAAGCATTTGCCCCAAAAAGCTTGCAAAGATTTACATTTGGAAAATTTACCAAAAACAAAACCAATATGGGACACACATTCAATGTACATCCACTAATACAAACTTTGCATATACTGCATAGTGTGCCAGAAAATTTGTTAGTTATGAAGTTATGAAGTGATTGACAGATATATTTGTTTTCCAAAAAAGATATAAATTATGACACCAATATTAACATAACTTTTTTCTTTCATTATATTATTTTTGTTGTTAGCCCCGGAGGCCTGTTGGTGCGATAAACATTTTAATCTGAATGTCACCAATAGAGCTCTGATCAATTTAGACTTACGATGCTTTTGGGAAACGCAGCCCAGAGTATTTTGCTTTCTTATCACTGCACTCTTGTATTTGGAGGTTTACCTTTCTTTCTTCCCCAGTGGGATTTTCACACTTGAAATCATTAAACAGCTATCCCTGGGTCATTTCCAACCCTGGGTAAATAGAATCCTGGGTTATCTTGCTTCATGTTTCACACTGCTCATAATTTACCCATGGATAATGATTAATCCTATCACCATTTAATTTATTTTCTCTCAAATGCAGAAATGACTGATTATACAACATGCAGCTTTTCTGTGGCTGTCCAAAGTATATTAGGTATCTTTGTCTGTTGCTAAGCATCAGTAATATCCTAACGCCGTTTTATTTTACATTATACAAGTTTGACACCACAGTGTGGGGTTAACGTGGCAAAAACAGTGCTAATCCTGCTTTGGAGATTTCATAATCCTGGGTAAAAAGCAGTTTCAAATGTGAAACGTACCATAACCCTGGGTTAAAATCTGGGTTTAGAATGATGATTAATTAGGGTAAAGCCCTCATGAAAGCTGGTGACAGAATATGAAAGTTAAGAAAGTAACTTTTGTGCATAAACATGCACACACAAACAAATCTTGTACAATTAAAGTGAGTATTTGCAAAATGTTATTTCTATGTAGAAATAGGGTAGTGCTTAATCAGTGCTACTCCTTCTCTGTATCTCCTTGCCAAATCTGTGGCTATCCAAAGCCCTTAAACACCAGTATTTCGAAATGGTAAGACTGAGTTTTCTGTTATAAAAAGAGTAATAATTACTGACAATGTGTTGGCTTATGTGTGTGTGTCTGGGAACACG
>NC_133372.1:20877265-20944765 GCF_049309525.1 Garra rufa | reverse complement strand
AACTCAAAGAAAAAATATTTAAGAATCTATAGACATAAGTGACAGCATACAGTTTATTCAGACCAACTACTGTACTGTAACTATTTCAACAAACTACTTTGATCCAAACTCAACAGACAGCAAAACACAGAACCTGAGAGCACTGAGTGTCACACCTAACTGTGCCTGATTACCACCTGACCTACCTGTGCAAAGCGAAAATTACATACATGGTACTTTCTATACGTTTCTCTAAAGGAAATAAAACAGTAATAGACAAATTTCAAATAAGATTTATTAAGTTTCTCATTCTCAGCTGTCTTTTAAACTGAAAGTGTGAGAGAGGTTTTCTTACCAGCGATTCTGTCTCGCTCCATAGCTGGATTATGGCTCCTAACAGCCACATGTGGTTTCTAGCGTTTCTCCTCCTCTCCCTTTATTTGCAGACTTCCCCTTTTGCTTTTTCCGAGAGTTTAGTCGCTCTCCCCCTCTCTCTCCGTCTCTCTCTGTCTCTCTCTGTTCTCTCACTTTGTTCCCCTGTTTTCTTTCTTTCTTTCTTTCTTTCTTTCTTTCTTTCTTCTTCCATGATACTGATCTTAAAACTGTTCAAAGTGTTGCATTGACAAGTGTATCCAATGGAACTTCACTGACATGTGCTGATCATATGGCTTTATTCAATGTTCTTTCGCCTCTCTTTTGACACTGAAGCTCTATTGTGTCTTTAAGTTGGGGAGAAGCCATGTGACTATCTGTAAACAGCCTCATGTCCTCACTATGAAAGAAAATGAGAGAAAACTTAAATCACTGTTTGATATGGCTAAATGTAAATTGCAATATTTTCTAAGTCCAGCAGATAGTGCTATGCATTACAAGAACGAAAGTTACAATGTAAAATGTACTGTGCTATGTCCATATAGTTTCTAGATTGCATGTATAAAATTATACTCACCTTCAGGCCTTTTTCTCCTTTGCTTTTTCAGATTTGAAAAAAAATAAATTGCTTTCTTACCAACTGATCCTTTGCAGTAAATGGGTGCAGTAACAATGAGGGTTCCAACAGCTAATAAAAGCAACACAATAATCCACATGACACCAGTGCATCAATTAATGTCTTCCTAAGCATCCTTTTATCTGCTGTTTGGACTCTCATTCTGATAGCATCCATTCACTAAGATGATCCATTGGTGAGCAAATGATGTAATGCTACATTTTATAACATGTTCCAAAGAAGAATCAAACTCCTCTACAACTTGGACTGAGGGTGAGTACATTTTCAGCTCATTTTTATTTTTTGGGGTGAACTATTTCTTTAAAGCAGTAGCATTCAGCCCATAGTCCTAATGCCATTACTCAAAACAAAATCATGATGATATATGACCTCTGACATAAACCTAAGGTCTATAAATCTAAGGTCAAAGATAGAGTAGGACTTTGATTAGTGTATGCGAAAGACATCGGGATACATGACCTCCTCTCTATTTCCAAGAATTAAAAAGGCCTCAGAGCACTCTACCACACTGATTATTATTCCTTCTGGGTCACTGATGACGCAGAGAAAATAAGCCTATAATAATTTGGTTCTAGAAGTAATTGGCTTTTTGAAAAAAAATACAGTATTTCTTTTTCTTAAACATGTTGTTGATGTAAATCATCTTACAGGGTAAAAGATATGCTGCCAGTCTAAATATCATTGATTTACTACTATTGAAACCACTATTAAAAATTATTTAGTAAATCAAACATAACATAAATCTAAGGTTTTAAAGTTAATTAAAAACAATCTTAACACACATAAATCGTGAATCATTAAGAGTAAAAAGCAGAGTGTGCCACTATAGAGGAAACATGTCTGAATAGAAAGGTATTTTTAGGGGTGTTACAGCAAAGGTTAAATTAAAGGGTGTGCTTTTTTAAGAAAACACTTGGCAAAATCCCAGCAGTGGGCCTTAGACATTTTCATTTCATGGTTCATGAAACCAGTTAAAAACAGCTGATTAAAAAAAAAAAATATATATATATATATATATATATGTGATGTGATATATGTGAATAGGTGATGATGTCTGGGTTACTATTGTAACCTGTGTCCCCAAACACCTCTGATACTTTAGAAAAGCCAATGAGAAGTGGCGAGTGGAATTTGCATGCAGCTCCCCTGGACATGCAGGTATAAAATTCAGATTTGTGCTGAAGAGCAAAGACAATGTTTCGGCCATTTTAGTGGGTAGTTCGGTATTGTGGTAGAAGAGACACAATATCTCATTCCCTCTATCAGGGAACAGAGGCTACAGTAGTAACCAAGCCATTCCCTTTCGCTCGGTCACTTAACGGTGTGTCAATGAAGTGACACTAGGGGTCCCTATACTAAAAGCCACAACCAGCTCAAGTGTAACCTTCCCAATGCCCCAAGTAAGTTGCCATACCCCCTATATCGTGAGGGAAGGGTAAGGATCATACTTACAATGGGAATAGGTTTTTTTAACGATAAAAATGTACAGTTGTGCAGACCCAAAGTTTGCGCTGGGGAGGTATTCCTTTTCCTGTGTTGGAGAAACGAAAAAAGTGGAGAACAAATCCTGCATGGAACAGAACATGGAACATGTGGAAAACACTTCACATGGACCAACCATGGACTTCACATGGACTTACCACATATAGAAAGAGGTCTCTGTGGTAGTACCTGCCTGAGAAGTAAATGTTAAAATGGTAGCAAATGGTAAAAAATGGCAGCAAAAAGCAGAAAATATCTCATTACCTCCAGGGAATCAGCACATGTGGAGCACTTAACCCAAAAACAAGGGTTCAACTGAAAAGAAACATATCATGGGTCATGGTCCTGATTGTGAATTTCTCTGCTGAATTTAGCCACTGGTAAGTCCTGGAGAGTAAGTAAATGTGTACACAAATTCCAGGACACAGGAAACTCACCTAGATAAATAAAAGCACAATTATCACTTCAGAGGCACAGCATGCAAGGTATAAACCCAGCCAGATGCCTAAAATTTCACCTGTTCATGCCTAACAACACTCAGTACAAAACTAGCTCAACCTGGAGATTATAAAATCTTGCAAGGTATTGGGTGTAGCTAGCTCAACCTGGAGATTATAAAATCTTGCAAGGTATTGGGTGTAGCCCAACCCACCACTCTCTAAATGTCTGCTAGAGAGGCGGCTTTTGCTAATAAACAATAGGATGCAACAACCCTAGTATACACCTATTTCCTGCAAGAAAAAAATGCCACTTGAAAACATGCAGCTGCCTCACAGGGGTCTCTGGCTTGAGTGATAGTGTCAATCATTGCTGGTAATAGCCAATTCAGGTGCTTTGCATCCCACCCAGGATCCAGACATGGAAGTTCCAGAGGTCTGGGCGTAGGTGCTAAATCGTGCCCTGCCCCTGAGAAAGAAGGTATTTTCTTCTTTTCTTCTGGAGGATTCACCAAGACTGTCAAAAGAAGCAAAAATTCCAACAACTAAGGAGAAGCGAGAGTTCCAAGGACTAAGTCTGGGTGGGCAACCAGCAATACTTGTTCTACGACCTCCATTGCTTTGTCCAGTGTCTGTGCAATCAAGCTCACTGCGGAAAATACAAACATCCATGCTGAGTGGAACCTTGGTCAGGGAATACCACAGCCCCTGTGGGGAGGATTCCTGGGAAGCAAACAGATCTTCCTATGCCTCGCCAAATCAACTCTAAATCAGTTTTACCACTTGGGGATGGGGTCTTCATGAACTGAAACACCTGTTGCAAAAGCACACTGGCTGTGTGACTGATGTCACCTGGAATATGAATGGCACGCAGTGACTTGCGGTCAGGCATGGCCTAAGGGTTAGAGAGTCGGACTTGTAACCCGAAGGTTGTAGCAGCGATTGTTGGTGGGGGGAGTCAATAACTAGTGCTCTCTCCGCCCTCAATACCACGGCTGAGGTGAGACCCTTGAGCAAGGCACCAAAACCCCAACTGTTCCCCAGGCGTCGCAGCAATTTGGCTGCCCACTGCTCTGGGTGTGTGTTCACGGTGCACTTGGATGGGTTAAATGCAGAACACACACAAATTCCGAGTATGGGTCACCATACTTGGCCTCATGTCACATCCATCCATCCTTCAGTTGCTGCTGACTCCAAAGGAGGAGGCTGTGATAAGAATGGATGCTGCCCTGTTGATTTATATACACCACTGTTGCTGTATACACTGGGGTCTGTCCGGACCAACACCTGCTTGTCTTGAATTGACAGTCGAAACATCCGCAGGGCTTCAGTACAGCCAGCAACTGTAGGCAGTTTTCTAGGGGTGCATGCCCATTGCATACAGTGACCCAGCCAGTACTGGACACATCTGTTGTGACAACAACATGCCTCAACACTTACTCTAAGGGAACACATAGGCTGTCCAATGCCTGACAGTGTAGCGACAGGTCATTGTAATATCTATGCAAGATGAAGCGGTCTCAAATGCATTAACCCAAGCAGGGTAACTGCCGCCAAGGACACCATATACCCAATGTGGAACCACAGTGGAACCACAATTCTTCCCCTGAAAAAAATCAGGCAGGTCAGCACCAACTGAGCATGCTCCACTAAGAGACGTGCTGTCATAGTAACTGAGTCCAACTCCATGCCAAGAAAAGAGATGCTCTGTACAAGAAGAGCTTCCTCTTCTCCCAGTTGACCTGAAGCCCCAACTGGCTGAGGTGCTTGAGCATCAGGCCCCTGTGTCCACACAATAAATCTCGAAAGTTCATTAGAACGAAGAATGTGAATGTCCTACAACATTAGTGAAAATACAAGGTAACAGGGACAACCTGAAAGTGAGGACCTTTTACTGATATCCCCCAAAAAGTCATTGTCTGTCTATGTATGCTCCTTTAGAGAATGTATGATCTTTCCTCTGCTGAAGCACCCATGGGAGCTCTTCAGACAAGATGCATTGGGATCAGCATTTACAGACATTATAAACTCTATTGGGGTTAATCAACATGTGTCAGGACCTACTCATATTCGTAATCATACTTTAGATTTAATACAATTCCATGGAATTGATCCCAATGGCATTAAAATTCATAATGATATCTCAGATCATTAGTCTTTATCATTTAGTCTTGTGCATACTCCATACAGCTGCAGCTGCTAAATCAATTCCTTGTTACAAATATAGTAGAATCATCACTTTTACAACAAAAGACTGCTTTGTAAATAATCAAATATTTCAGATAAACTTGATGATGTAACAAAAACTATAGACTTTAGACATGGTTGCTCCTTTATGCTTAAAGAACATTAAGGAAAACAGTCTGTCATTGTGGTATAACAAGCGCACTCGTGCCCTAAAGAGAGCAGCCCAGAAAAGGGAATGCAGCTGCAAGAAAACAAAACTAGAGGTATTTTGTATCGCATGGAGGAAAAGTACTTCTACCTACACAAAAGCCGTAAAACTGCTAGATCTGCTTACTTTTCATTTCTTTTACAAGAAAACAAACACAACCCCAGATATTTATTCTATACAGTGGCTAAATTAACAAAAAAGCAGCAGGCAAAGACATTTCCCAACAGAACAGCAGTAATGAGCTCAGTGCTAGGACTGTTGCTTTTCACACTTTACATGTTACCACTGGGAGACATCATCAGAAAACATGGTGTTAGCTTTCACTGTTATGCTGATCGTACTCTATATTTCTTCACAGCCCAATGAAACATACCAATTTGCAAAAGTAAGAGAATGCAAAGCTGATATAAAGACCTTGTGAAGACCTTGTCAGTCATCGGCACAAGACCACGAGAACCAGACAAGTGCTCTACACAGTCTAACTTGTATTGCAGCCTGTAATTAAACCACACAATTCTGGTTTCGTCAGGCCAGTGGAAAACTGTCCCCCCGACTGAGCCTGGTTTCTCCTGGTTTGTGTTCTTTCTTCTCCATTTCTGTCACAGATAGATTTTTGGTTCCTTGCCACTGTCACTTCAGGCTTGCTTAGTTGGGGACACTTAATTTCTGGCAATATTTTTGACTTCATTGCACAGACACTATTTGAAGAGAACTGAACTGAGCTAGACGATGACATCACTGAATCAATGATGAACTGACTTTTCCTGAAAAACTGACTGTTTACTACTACAACCTTTTTCCTGCTTTGACCCAATCTGTATTGTAAAGTGCTATATAAATAAAGATGACTTGACACACTTACATTTTTTCAAAGTTTTGGTTGTTGATTTCTAAAAAAAAAACTTCTTCTAAAACATCACCCAAAACATGGCATGTTGTAATCTGTGACAAGCAGGAGACAGCCAAAGAGCATTGGACATCACTGCCATAAGACCTGCAGGTGGCATTTTTTTAAATTTGTAATGACACTGTATTTGACATTCACAGTCACTGCTGAGGATGAAGATGATTGCTGAATAAAGACTTGAATTTGGGACTGTTCCTGCAATCACATGAATTCTAAAGATTTGGACAACAGAGTGCAAATAAAATAGATTACTTTTGTGATTTTATATGCAAAGTGTGTTTATTACAGCATAGTCCTAGATCTTTTTTGTTCCACTGCAAACAAATTAAAAAATTTCATATTAAGTAATGGTTAAACATAGGGGTGATAAGGCAAAAGGAAGGAAGGGATTTTTTATAGCCCTGTTTTAGTCATTTTTTAGTCATTTTAGCTTTTAGAAGGATACTCACGAGCACCCCCTTTGCGGCTGCTATGCACCCTACAAATTCAGAATGTTTTTATTTGCTTTTTTAATTAATGTTTTGCTTTGTTTAATAATTCTGAATTGATTCATATATTTATATACAGTCAAATTAAGGCGACTGGTATTGTGTTCTTTTGGTATCTCTGATTGGTCCTGTTTAGTATTGCAGCTTGACTTCAAGTTATACTGGGATGTATGCTAAAATTGTTCGACGTGGCACCCTATCTGAAAAAAAAATAATATTCCACCAACCACCACTGGTTAAACAATTACAAAACTGTTATTTGATATGAGAACTGAATACAACAAAATCAAATTTTAATTCCATGATTTCAGGTTTTAGATGCAGTCAATACCTCAATACCGTACGTTTAGTGATGTTTTTTTAACAAATTTCGGGAGGAGCTCGCGCAGATAATTAACACGGCCAATTCTCCATCAGCAATCACACTCCCTATCTAATCACTACAGTCCCTTTAAATTGCCAAGCAGTCCTACCTTCTCTTATCTCCGATTTTCAGCATTGGCACTCCCAATCACAGCAACATGTCCGAGATTCACTCATCCTCCGAGGATTATTCCTCAGGTACAGACAATCCTGCAGCTCCTCCAGCCTCCGTCCAGGTCGCCGCTCAGGCCACCAGCGCTCCGCAGGATCCACCAATCGAGCCCGCGGCTGCATCACGGGGCCGCAGGCCCTCACGCACCGCCGCTGCTCGCACTCCGAGATGCCAGCTTACGCCGTCTCCACCACCTTCCAGACGTCGGGCATTTTCCCCAGCGTCCTCTTACGCTTCAGCCTTCTCCTCCGGCACCCCAGCCAAGGAAAAATGGACCGTAGCAGAGCTCCGCAAGGCGCTCACCAGCGCCGGCGTCGTTTTTCAATGCCGTTCCTCTAAGGCGGATCTCCTCGCCCTCTATTCATCTATCCAACTACAGGAAAAGCCTAAATCTACTCCTCCTTCCAGGGCCTCAGGCAGAGTCCGCTTGGGCCGCAGTGCCCCCTACTCCACATCAGGACGCAGCAGAAGGCCGTCACGAGCTCGGGCCATGCCCCGGATACCGCAGTCACCAGCCACTGCCATCCTGCTAGATCTTCAAAGCGGGAGCTCGCTGCTCATGACGACAGAGAGCCGGCCATCGCCTCTACAAGTCGCCGCAGTAGCACAAGCTCGCCCACTCCAGCGGCCGATTCCCGTCCGCAACTTTTGCCTCTCCTTTCTCTCCCCTTCCCATGGCCCGCAGCACCGCCTTCCGCTCATAGCACGAGCACCGGTGCCCCCCATTCCTCCTCTTTTCCCCCCTCTCTTTTCCGTTCCAGGAGACGGCCGCAGCTCAGGCTTACCGCCACTATCAGTCCCTGCAGCCACTTTCCCTCCTCCTCAGGCCCGTCCTCCCTTCTCATTGGCCTCAGCCACACCCCTTCCAGCCCCTCCAAACGCTCTAGCGCAGGAACCTCCCCCAGTTCCCAACTCCATCAGAACCCAGATACTGGCAGGTGCGGATGTTGATCGTTTTACCCTCTTGTCACCTATCTTACCCTCACCCGCCGATCGCCAAATCAACTGTGGCGATTTCTCAGTCACTTTAAAAAATTCAGCACCCGTCCAGTCACGCATTCTGTCATTTGCAGAGTTTGCCATCGCCTTCACCCATTACGCAGAAGTCATCTGCACCGTCTTTCCCCACAGGAGACGCGAGCTCAGTGACTATCTCTCAATAGTCGCTGAACTCGCCCTGTCATATGGAGGTTCCCACTTTTACACATACCATAAGATGTTCGCCGCAAAATGTGCCATCCGCGTAGCCCAGTGGAACCAGTGTCCTTATTGGGGGGCTCTGGACACCAAGCTCCATAACAGAGTGTTCCTGGGCTGCCGCAACATTTCCTGCGCGGTTTGCTATTCTTTTTCCCACCCCACCTCCAACTGCCCTTTCACCAATCCATCCATACCTCCCTGCCTCGAACCATCCCAACCCAAATCCACGAGCTACATCCCGCGTCTCATGGAGACCCCAGTTACCCCTACTCCCACACTTCGCCGCCGCCCTTCTTCCTCCGGCAACCAAGTCTGCACCGACTTCAACAGCGGCAGGTGCACCAGACAGCGCTGTCGTTTCATGCATGTGTGCAATTTTTGTGGCGGCGCTCATGCACGTCTGGTTTGTCCTGTCCATAAAGCTGCAAATAAAAATCAAAAAAGATATTTATCGACTCCTGTCAATGTTTCCCGCTTATCTGCTGAATTGCTTCATCACCCTGACCCTCATTTCGTACGTTATGTTCTTTCAGGTCTCACACATGGATTCCACCCCGGCGTCCTGAGACTCCCCTCCCAAAACCTCATCTGCCCAAATCTCCACTCCGCTCTCACCGAACCCAAAATAGTGGACGGCCTAATCAAAAAAGAAATAGACTCAAATTTCATGATAGGCCCCTTTTCTGTCCCTCCCTTTAGCATCTATCGAGTCAGCCCCATCGGCGTTGCCACCAGAAAATTCTCAAGCAAAAAACGCCTCATAATCGATCTCTCATCCCCGCATAATTCCCCATTCACTAGCATTAACAGCCTCATTCCGCTCGAAGAGTTTTCTCTCCACTATCACGACGTCGACCAAGCCACCACCCTGATTAAAAAGGCAGGTCATTGGTTGGCCAAAGTCGACATTACTTCCGCCTTCAAAGTAATGCCCATCCACCCAGATTTCTGGAACTTATTTGGCATCCGCTGGGAGAATGAATTTTACTTCGCTGTCCGCCTCACATTCGGTTGCAAAAGCAGTCCTAAAATCTTCGACACGCTGTCGGAGGCAATTTGCTGGATCCTCTCCAACAATTACAACCTACCCTATCTGATCCACCTTTTAGACGATTTCTTAATCATCTCACCCCCAGACGTCCCAGCCACACACCTCTTGACAACTCAAAAGCTTTTCTCAGAGCTCGGGATTCCCCTCGCCCAAGACAAAACCGAGGGTCCTAGCACTTCCATCGAATTTTTGGGCATCAATTTAGATTCCCAAAAATTCCTGGCTTCCCTACCCAAAGAAAAAATTGACAGGACGATTCTGGTAGCCTCCACTCTGTTAACCAACTCTAGCTGTTCAAAATGCGAGCTGTTATCCGTTCTGGGTCATCTAAATTTCGCGATGCACATCATCCCACAAGGCCGCCCCTTTATCTCCCACCTCCTCTCCCTCTCCTCCTCCGCCCACGCCCTTGAAGACCGCATTTCCATAACTGATTTGTGCCGCAACGAGCTCAGCTTATGGATTTCCTTCCTTAAACAGTGGAACGGCTTATCGTTCTTTTACAGCAATTTGGTTTCTTCCCCAATCAATATCGAATTATATACCGACGCCGCCCTCTCCGTCGGTTTCGGAGGTTTCCTCCGGGCCACTGGTTCGCTTCTACCTGGCCCCCCGGGTTGGCAGATTTGCCTCATCAGTTATCATCCTCAGCGCTATTTGAGCTTTACCCGTTAGTGGCCGCAGCTTTCCTATGGGGCAAAGAGTGGTCCGCCACCAGCATCGTCGTCCACTGCGACAACGAAGCTACCGTGCACTGCATTAACAAAGGCCGTTCCCACTCCCCCGCACTTATGCCTTTGCTCAGATGCTTGATTTGGATTTCGGCTTGTGACCAATTTATCATAACTGCAAAACACATCCCTGGGTCAAAAAATCAAATCGCTGACTCTCTCTCTCGTTTTGCTTTTCAGAAATTCAGATCGCTGGCTCCAGAGGCGGACCCGCTCCCAACCCCAGTCCTTCCTTATTCAGAACTGATATTCCCGTAAACCACCCTCTGAGGCCTCTTCTCGAAGCATCCATCAATTCCATTCTCCAAGCAGTCTCCCCTAGGACTCTCCAATCCTATCTTACAGCATGGAAATGGTTTAAAACTTTCCACTCCGCCTACAGTTTACCTTTCCCTGATTTTTCCCTGTTCACCGTCACCTCATTTATCTCCCATCTCAACTCTAATAAAAACCTCCAAGCCAGTTCTATTAAAGGATACCTAAGCAGAGTCCAGTTTTTCCACAAACTGTTATACGGCTCGCCTTCATCCCATATAACCAATTCTCAGACATCCCTCCTCATCAAAGGTATACAAAAAACCCAGCCCAGCCGCCCAGACAACCCATCACCCTAAAGATACTGACCAAATGCATCTCCACCCTCCGTAAAGGTTACCATTCCATCCATACTGCCCGCACATTAGACGCAATGTTTATCCTGGCTTTTTTCGGTTTCCTCAGATGCTCTGAGCTCGCCATTACATCTGGCTTCAACCCAGCCATCCACCCTACCATCTCCGATCTAGCAGTTCTAGACGGTGAAACCATCTCTTACTTCATAAAGCAAAGTAAGACAGACCAAACTAAGAAAGGCCATTTCATATATATCTTTAACCTTCAATCACCCCTCCAACCTTTCCAAACCCTCCTAGCTTTCCTTCAGCTCAGGAAATCCCAATCCAGACTCCCCTCCGACCCTCTCTTTACAGATGACTCCAACCGCCCCGCCACACGCTTCTGGTTCCAAAAGCACCTTAAATCCATCTTGCTTCTCTCTGGCACCCCAGCTGACAATTTCTCCAGCCATTCATTCCGCATAGGCGCAGCAACCACAGCCGCTCAAAAAGGCCTCTACCAACAGCAGATCCAAGCGCTCGGCCGGTGGTCATCAGAAGCTTTCAAAAGCTACATCCGATCAGATCGCGCTTTCATCAAGGAAACCCATCAAACCCTAATCGGCCAACCCGTTTTAGCGCCAGACCACCCCCGTCCACACCATCTCTAGCCCGCTTCAACCATCCCCTCTGCGTCCCATTTCCATGGGACATCTTGCTTTCGTTGAAGCCCCAGCTTATTTCCAATACGGCAACGATGGCTCCTGTTGAAGCCCCCGCTTATTTCCCCACGCGCAGCAATGCGCGCCCCCGCTGGAGCCCCCGCTTATTTCCCCTACGCACAGCAGTGCTCTCCCCCGCTTTTCCTCTCACGCACAGCAACGCATGGCTCCTGTTGAAGCCCCCGCTTATTTCCCTACGCGCAATAATGCGCGCCCCCGCTGGAGCCCCCCGCTATTCCCCCTATGCACAGCAGTGCTCGCCCCCGCTTTTCCTCTCACGCTCAGCAACGCATGGCTCCTGTTGAAGCCCCCGCTTATTTCCCTATGCGCAGCAACGCGCGCCCCCGCTGGAGCCCCCCGCTTATTCCCCTTACGCACAGCAGTGCTCGCCCCCGCTTTTCCTCTCACGCACAGCAACGCATGGCTCCTGTTGAAGCCCCCGCTTATTTCCCTACGCACAGTAATGCGAGCCCCCGCTGGAGCCCCCCACTTATTCCCCCTATGCACAGCTGTGCTCACCCCCGCTTTTCCTCTCACGCTCAGCAACGCATGGCTCCTGTTGAAGCCCCCGCTTATTTCCCTACGCGCAGCAACGCGTGCCCCCGCTGGAGCCCCCCGCTTATTCCCCTTACGCACAGCAGTGCTCGCCCCCGCTTTTTCTCTCACGCTCAGCAACGCATGGCTCCTGTTGATGCCCCCGCTTATTCCCTATACGCGCAGCAATGCAAAGCCCCGCTGCAGCCACCGCCTTTTTTCCCCACGCAACAGCAATGCTCGCTCCCTCGAGAGCACCATTCATAATTCCCACCTGCCTCAAGTTTCACTCCCGCAAAATGCTTTCTTCTTTATCTACCCCAACAATGCCCGCAGAAGCTCCTCCCATACTCTGTCTACTTCTAAACGTCCAGCATCCCTTCAGCCAAGTTAAGCTTTTTTGGGGGGTTATCTGGCTGCTGTCCTGCAGTTATTTGCACTTTGGGGGAGCGCTATTGGGTTCGGGCCAAATGCCGAGCTCGGACCCCTCTCCCTGGGCAGGGGGAGTGCCCCGGGCTCGGGAATGACTACCGAGCTCGGAGCCCTCTCCCGGACAGCACGCCAAACACGCTTAACTTTTACGCCGTTTATTATATGTAAGAGCGAACTCGTGAAGTGATGTTTTGTTAACAAATTTCGGGAGGAGCTCGCGCAGATAATTAACACGGCCAATTCTCCATCAGCAATCACACTCCACAAGCAGTCCTACCTTCTCTTATCTCCGATTTTCAGCATCCCCCCCCCCCCTTATTTTTCTCTTCACCTCCAGCTAGGGGGGAGCGCTATTGGGTTCGGGCCAAATGCCGAGCTCAGACCCCTCTCCCTGGGCAGGGGGAGTGCCTCGGGCTCGGGAATGACTACCGAGCTCGGAGCCCTCTCCCGGACAGCACGCCAAACACGCTTAACTTTTACGCCGTTTATTATATGTAAGAGCGAACTCGTGAAACTGTCTATGCATACATAATGCAGAATCACACTTTACATAAAAAACAACAACAAAACAACATACAAACATATTGAATTGTCAGGATTGGTAATGCTGAGAAGCGGAAAATTGAGAAAAATTCTCAATTTACTTTCTTTCCACAGCTGTCTATAGGGAAAAAAAAATGGACACATTAAAATGATCTCTTTTGTGATTTTTCCATCCTCTTCCATTTTATCTCTGAAAACTGACAACTAAGGCTAGTGAGAAGGCTATATAGCACATGGATTTAAAACTGTCTGGCTACCATAGCTTCCATGATGACAGAACACGTCATTGAAATTAATGCCACAGTAACAGGGATATTTATACAGTCATATTCTGGGCACACACTCATCTGGCTGTGCTGGATGAGCAGTGGATGGGAAAATAGGGAAGGCCCTAAGCTTTTATCAGTCCACGAAAGAGCCAGAGGAGATCTCTGCCATACCTTTCAGCACTGCCATCATGCCTGATTCACACATACACACAACACAGTCTCCTGCAGCCTGTTATCCAAGCACATTCCTCTTGCATGAATGAACATCCTGTAAACACACATGTGCACGCACACACGTATGCTTGTATTTGTCCAGCAGATGGACACAGGCACGTGTGCAAAAGCATCCATGCACAAAACAGAGATGTAGATAAATCCACAAATAGCACAGCATCAGTGTAACTAAAGGGCATGTGCCTTATAGCCCCAAACAATCTGACCTACAAGCATGACTCAAACATGCACATTTTGTTATATAAGAATGTACTGTTTAATCATCAGACTGGCCAGCTTTGATGGCAGGGCTGCTGGGCAGAAATTCTTATTGAAGCAGAGGAAGTAGTCAGAAAAGACATAAATAAAAAAGGGTGATGTCATGGCAGAACCAATAAAGAATGTGATGAGTGCAGCATGCTGAATAGTGAATGCAGCATATTCTTTAAATTCATGGTCTTTAAATCATGGTCTGTGTGCCACTTCTTCTCTTGACCCATTTGGACAACCTTCTTTTTGCCACCACATGCCAGCTCATAGATGCCCTACTGCTAATGAATGGTGAGGCTTGTGATTAGTGCAGACTGGTTTCCTCTTTCTGATGGCTGCCAAATGTTCTACATTTCCCAATGTCTAATAATAAAACACTTGGCCAAATGTAATAAGAGAGGCATATGTATTCTAGGATGAGCAGGAGGACATTTCTCCCTCTCTGTTTTGTATTCTCCCTGAACCTGTGACAATTCTGCACACATAAACCATTTTAGTATGAGAGCAAAAACAAGATATGCAATGATAATGGCCTGGAGGAAAACATACGGAGGTAAAATTCCCATGTTTTCCATCTTGCATTTAAAAGTCCCCTGTTAAATATTCTTTGACTTTAGGCAGTAATCTTTGACTATAACTTAGAGAGAATTCTGGACTATCAAATGACACTACACTTCATTGCAGCTTCTCTGACATATTTTTAATTACATATGTCATCAAGTAAATTGCAATCTGTAGTATACAAAATAAAGCAGCAGTAACAGTTATAAGGTTCAAGGTTAACATTAGTTAATTAGCCTTGGGTATATTAAGTAAGGAATAATTGACGACGGTCCGTTGAATTCTTTACACCTCGGTGTGCATTATTTTCGTGGAATTCAACGGACCTAAGTCAATTATTCCACTTAAATACTACTGTTACCAGGGGCGGAGTGGCAATCGGGACGACCGGGACTTCTCCAAATACTCCCACATACTCCCCCCTAAACGTCCAACCAATATTTATATCAGTTGCTCTCTATATCTATAGGTGCGTTCGAGATGCACTACACTAGCCTGCCACCGGCTGGCTAGAGCAGCCCCTTGCAGTCAGGGGAGGAGTAAAGAGACGGCCGTCAGGTCCGTAGTGTGCTGAAACTTGTTTTCTTAGCAGTATATGAGGTCTGAAAAGTACAGAGCATCTTATTTTGACCTGTTTCATATTGACATACTGTCAGTAGCTCATAAAGTGACACCAAGACAATATTTTTAGCTACACTCAGAAAAACTTAATAATTTTGATATGGTCTCTTAATTTTTAAGTGACTTTAATCAACAGTGTGTATAATCAACACAAAGTAGTACATGTATGCATGAGTAGATATGTCACATTAACATGTTAAAACAATCATTACAAGATTACATTGGCATGGAAATAGATTATATAAAACAAAGATGTGTTTATTGTAAAACAAATATAGAGGATGAAACTGTATTCCAAACATACAAAAAAGGAATAAAGAAATATAAGAAATGAAACTACATAAGATATTACAACAAATCAATAAAATAAGCCAATCATTTATTTTGTACAATCGTTTTGCTTTTTTATTAAGCATATCTTTAAGTGTCAAATTAGTTAGTTAGTTACTTTTATTTAATACAATATGACGTTTAATATTTGTATCTTGGTTTTGTAGTTAGCTATATCAAGGCTTTCGCAGCCGATTTTAAGAAACTGCAGCGGCTGAACTCTGGGACTGCTCTCATTTGCTCTCACGGTACTTTGATGGCACATGTGATCACAAGGCGGCTGTAACGCCGATCAAAGTCGGACAAATTATCTTTCAGAATTCATTGTTTTGTAAGGCGGCAGCCGATTTCTTGTGGCGCCGCATTAAGTCGAACGAACCTTTTGTCATGTTAGCTTATCCTGCAGAACATTCATGGTCACAAATAAAAAAAATAAAAAATAAAAAAAATGATTTGTTTGTTTGTTGCCCTGACTGTTACCACACCTCAAGACATCGATCAGATGATATATTTCAAGAGATTAACCTGGTTTTTGTCCTTAAAACGTTATTGTGAGTAGGATTAATTTCTTACGCAGCTCATCCAAAGCCTTCAGTTGCTAATTCCAAAACGTCATTTTAGACCTAGTAGCAAACTAATGCAGTTAATAATGAAGTTTAGACAGACCGACAGACAGGCAGACAGACAAAAAGAGAGAGGGAGAGAAAGATTAAGCTCGTGAATCTCTCAAGTCTATGCGTCTCTCAAAAGTGATTGGCAGCATCATCTCTACTAATAGTGAAACTTTAAGTTCATTTTCTTCAAGACTACGCTGTTGTTACCTCGCTTGTGAGAAATGTCATGTAGTTTTTAAGTTGTTAATAGTCAGAACAGCGCTAACAACATTAGCGCGTATGCTAACATGTGTGCAAGTTGTATGTGTGTGCATTTTTAAGGGAGGGAGAGTGGGAGAAATAGAGTATGTGCTTTCCGTACATAATAAAACGTAATATTGTGGCAAAAACATATTAAAATAATTTGTCATTTTTATAATGGTGTGCATTATTTTTAGGGAAACACACGGCGAACGTAGTTCGCGGCAGCGCATTACATGTCTATATCACTTCGCCACACGATTTCAATTATTTCAAAGGTCTGTCATGATCTGGGCTGTGGGGTTTCCCTCAGCCACCTGAGGTCGCTGTTTTCCCTTCCCTCCACAGCACTTCCCCAAATTGTACACTCCTGTCTTGTCATTAGCACTGATTACACTCACACCTGCTCACAATTATCTGGTCTATAAGAACTCTCATTTCCCACTACTCATTCTGGCTGCATTGTCTTCGTATGTGTGTCTCTGTGTTTCTGGCTCCTGGATCTCCTGATCGTGTTTTCGGTTCTGTTACTTTCTTTTGGTTCTAGTCGTGTCTGTGCCGTGTTGGCCTTTTGTTTGCTTTGTTTGTTCTGTTTTATTTGTGTTTTGTTATATTAAAATCCTCACCTGCTTTTGGACCCAGACCTCCTTTGTATTACGTGACAGAATGCAGCCAGCAAAGATGGGTCCAGCGGGGAGGAATTTTTTTTTCAAGGAGGCGGCGTCCCCCCGTTCTGTTCCCGAGACGGCGGGGATGTCCTTCGAGGCGGCGTCGGCCGCTCGTTTTGAATGCATCTACGCCTGCCTGGCGGCGATGGATGCCCGTAGCGCCGAGGCTGCGCGGATGCGCCCCTGCTTTGCGGCGGGGATAGAGACGCTGTTTCACGGGAAGGTGGCGGCGTCCACTATCTCGGTCCCCGAAGCGGCGGCGATCGCTATTCCTGTTCCTAATGCGGCGGTGTCCGCTGTTAATGTTCCCAAGACGGCGGCGGTGACCGCGCTCTCTGTTCCTGACGCGGCGGGGACCGCGCTCTCTGTTCCGGACGCGGCGGTGACCGCGCTCTCTGTTCCGGACGCGGCGGTGACCGCGCTCTCTGTTCCGGACGCGGCGGTGACCGCGCTCTCTGTTCCTGACGCGGCGGTGACCGCTCTCTCTGTTCCTGACGCGGCGGTGACCGCTCTCGCTGT
Organism: Garra rufa; assembly: GCF_049309525.1. Taxonomy (NCBI): domain Eukaryota; kingdom Metazoa; phylum Chordata; class Actinopteri; order Cypriniformes; family Cyprinidae; genus Garra; species Garra rufa. The sequence goes on along the minus strand of NC_133372.1, from coordinate 20,927,422 downwards.
TTCTGACGCGGCGGTGACCGCGCTCTCTGTTCCTGACGCGGCGGTGACCGCTCTCGCTGTTCCTGACGCGGCGGTGACCGCTCTCGCTGTTCCTGACGCGGCGGGGACCGCGCTCTCTGTTCCGGACGCGGCGGTGACCGCGCTCTCTGTTCCGGACGCGGCGGTGACCGCTCTCTCTGTTCCTGACGCGGCGGTGACCGCTCTCGCTGTTTCTGACGCGGCGGTGACCGCGCTCTCTGTTCCTGACGCGGCGGTGACCGCTCTCGCTGTTCCTGACGCGGCGGGGACCGCGCTCTCTGTTCCGGACGCGGCGGTGACCGCGCTCTCTGTTCCGGACGCGGCGGTGACCGCGCTCTCTGTTCCGGACGCGGCGGTGACCGCGCTCTCTGTTCCTGACGCGGCGGTGACCGCTCTCTCTGTTCCTGACGCGGCGGTGACCGCTCTCGCTGTTTCTGACGCGGCGGTGACCGCGCTCTCTGTTCCTGACGCGGCGGGGACCGCGCTCTCTGTTCCGGACGCGGCGGTGACCGCTCTCTCTGTTCCTGACGCGGCGGTGACCGCTCTCGCTGTTTCTGACGCGGCGGTGACCGCGCTCTCTGTTCCTGACGCGGCGGGGACCGCGCTCTCTGTTCCGGACGCGGCGGTGACCGCGCTCTCTGTTCCTGACGCGGCGGTGACCGCTCTCGCTGTTCCTGACGCGGCGGTGACCGCTCTCGCTGTTCCTGACGCGGCGGTGACCGCTCTCGCTGTTCCGGACGCGGCGGTGACCGCGCTCTCTGTTCCTGACGCGGCGGGGACCGCGCTCTCTGTTCCGGACGCGGCGGTGACCGCGCTCTCTGTTCCTGACGCGGCGGTGACCGCTCTCGCTGTTCCTGACGCGGCGGTGACCGCTCTCGCTGTTCCTGACGCGGCGGTGACCGCTCTCGCTGTTCCTGAAGCGGCGGTGACCGCTCTCGCTGTTCCTGACGCGGCGGTGACCGCTCTCGCTGTTCCTGACACGGCGGTGACCGCTCTCGCTGTTCCTGAAGCGGCGGTGACCGCTCTCGCTGTTCCTGACACGGCGGTGACCGCTCTCGCTGTTCCTGACGCGGCGGTGACCGCTCTCGCTGTTCCTGACGCGGCGGTGACCGCTCTCGCTGTTCCAGACGCGGCCGTGACCGCTATCTCTGCGCCTGACGCGGAGGCGACTGCGCTCTCTGTTCTGGACGCGGAGGCAACCGCGCTCTCTGTTCCTGACGCGGCGGTGACTGCGCTGCACGGGCCTGGCCCGCCGTCCCTCCCCCTGATTTGCCTTCCCCCGTTCCTCCACCCTCCAGACTTGTGGAACGTCTGGGAGCCGTTCCGTGGGGAGGGGGTAGTGTCATGATCTGGGCTGTGGGGTTTCCCTCAGCCACCTGAGGTCGCTGTTTTCCCTTCCCTCCACAGCACTTCCCCAAATTGTACACTCCTGTCTTGTCATTAGCACTGATTACACTCACACCTGCTCACAATTATCTGGTCTATAAGAACTCTCATTTCCCACTACTCATTCTGGCTGCATTGTCTTCGTATGTGTGTCTCTGTGTTTCTGGCTCCTGGATCTCCTGATCGTGTTTTCGGTTCTGTTACTTTCTTTTGGTTCTAGTCGTGTCTGTGCCGTGTTGGCCTTTTGTTTGCTTTGTTTGTTCTGTTTTATTTGTGTTTTGTTATATTAAAATCCTCACCTGCTTTTGGACCCAGACCTCCTTTGTATTACGTGACAAGGTCTTTACAGCCCAAAACAGGAAAATAACCAAAACCCACAAGGACACTGGCCAATCAAATAAATACATTAAACAATAGGATAAAAACGAGAGATTATTTCCATGTTTTTTGCCACAGTATTATGTTTTATTATGTACAGAAAGCACATAAGCAACACTTTTTGAATAATTGTCAATAATTTTATTGACAAAGTATTTTAGTTTGTTATGTATATTTTTTATATTCGATCAGATAACATTTTAAGCTGTCATATGGTCGTGTTACAACGTGCTGTCATATTTGTATATTACATGTGTTAACTTTTTCAAATAAAGTAATGACGTTTTTTTTTTTTATAAAAATAATCTAATTTTGGAGTTTGACAATGAACACATCGCAACAATGCTTGGAACGGCCCTGATCGCAACACACAGCTGTACAGTAGTTCAAAACAATGTGGACAAATAGATGAAACACATTTAGACATTCAGAAAAACACTCCCTTCCTCTACACACAGCTCTCATAGAACATGGGACACATAAACGAGCAAAAAAGCTTTACATTTCTTGAAATAATATCTTCTGAACATTAAACATTGATTGTCAGCCTTTATTCACCCGTTTCTTCTGATTTCTTATCAAAATCCTTAGAAGTAAATAGTGTAAATTGCATCGCTAATGTCATAGAATAGTATAGTTTAATAACAGCGGGGCATATTGTAACAGTGTTACAACGTTCCCCATCTGCGCGACTGGAGTTTAAAGCAGGTTAGTGTCTTCTGATGGTTTGTGAAGCATTAATAAACTATCTAAACTGATAAATAACAAATTGGAGGTTAAAATAATAGCAGATTTGTCTAATTTTAAATGAATACTAAAATCTGAAATGAAAAGTTTACTTCAGCCAGAAATGTACTTTTACTATAGTAAAATAAATATTCAGCGATATCTTCAAAAGGCTTTTGAATGTTGGCGCTCTTTTTTCTCTGCATAGTGTTGCTATGGCAACTGGTAAATACCATAAATTTGGTTATTCTAGCATGTGTGGAAATATTTAATCCATGTGTGTTACAATTAACCCCGCGTTAGTTTGTGCCCCGCTCTACCCTACTCTATTTCTCTCACTCTCTCCCTTACAGACGCACATAGAGTTTGCACACACGTTAGCATACGCGCTAACTGTTTTGACGATTAACAACTTAAAAACTACATGACATTTCTCACAAGCGAGGTAACAACAGCGTGGTCTTGAACAAAATAATCACTTTTGCAAGATATTGAGAGAGGTAATTCACAAGCTTAATCTCTCTCTCCCTCTCTCTTTCTGTCTGTCGGTCTGTCTAAACTTTATTATTAACTGCATTAGTTTGCTATCAACGGCTCAAGTGTCATTATCTAAACTAAAAGGGTCATTTTGGAATTAGTGTTGGATGAGCTTAAGAAATTAATTCTACTCACAATAGCTTTTTAAGGACAAAAAATGGATGAATGTCTTAAAATGTATCACCTTGATGTCTTGAGGTGTGGTAACCGTAGTAGTAGCGTTGTTAGGTGTGCATTTTTACTGAGAATTCAACAGCCCGTAGTCAATTATTTCTTACATAAATGATGATTACAGATTAATATGCTGTAACATTTGTTACTTGTAGTTAGTTCATGATACCTAATGTATTAACACGTTACAAAACTGAAAATCATTCAAGCTGAATAGGTTTCTAAATTTAGTTACGTACATATTACATCTAAACAAACAGCCACTCTGCAAGTACCAGTCAGAATTGCAGTTGTAATGTTGTATAGTAAACATTAAGCAGTTTGTGAAATCTGTCTTTTCTGAGCATATAGCTAGTCAACTTACAAATGTCTAAATCTACTGCAGCAGCAGGACTAAGATAAACTCCTCTGATGTGGAGTTTGGCCACAGACTCCACAGACTTGGCCACACTTTTTGGCAGATCACACAACTCTAAACATGAAAGCACTAAGCATGACCTTGAGAGTTACGTAACTATTAATTAGAATGATAATCAGGCAAACTGCAGTCTTTAAGCATTTGGTCTTTGCACATTCTCTGCAGCTCTGAGGTTTAGGCTTAAAAGTACAGTTAGTCATTTAATTTACAATTAATTTAGATTTTACATTTAAACAAGTTAACAGAATTTTTTTTAAACCATGTTAAAAAATCAAGTGTATTCACATGAGATGTCAAATCAATAGCCTAATGAAAGCATTCTGTATTTTAAATGGAGCAGTTGATGGGGACTGATTGTGGTAATCACAAGACCAGCTAAACACTTTTCACTTCCTCTCAGTAATGTGTAACTATTTTCACTTAAGTTGCAATCAATAAAAAACACCAAAGGGCATTATAATAAGTTATTTTTCTGTGAATGTTTAAACATCTATCATATAATTCCCTAAACATATATAACCCTGGTGCGATTTTGCCTTGAGCCTTGATTATCTTCTGACCCATACTTTGGCATAAAATGTTCTTTACATTGGTTCTAATGAAATAAACATCCAACTCTTTTTTGTTATTATTTGTGATGATAAGCATAGGCGAGATCATGAAAAAAAAAGGCTCCATCAAATAACTGGGCTTTGCAATTAGCCTCAGAATCAGTTCTCTGACAAGTATCTGGAATTTGCGGGTTTGGCAAAATGTTCAAGCCTAATGACTTACCATCAGCAAAAAAACAATAAAAATGGCCTGTTTTTCTCCATCTGTTCAAAAGCTTTTTCAGTCATGACATCATGCATTAGCTGCACACTTTATAAAAGCTATTTATATACAACCTATGGCCCAGAAGCATATTACGTCATAGCAAGAGAAACTGGATAAAAAAAAAAAAAACACAAGTTCAAATAAATACTCTTCATGAATAAAGAATTATTTTCATAAAGTCTAGACTGCATATCTGTATAGCAAAAAATGACATTCCAGGAAAACTAGCTCATAGCAGTGGAAAGGCACTACATAGAGCTAATAAGTCATGAATCGCTTCCTGTTACAATGTTAATTCCAGTCTTGAAAATCAAGTGAAGTTCCTCAGTATCGGATATGAAGCAACTGTTTGATTAAACTTGCAGCCTGCATATGTAGGAGATTTTTATTCACTGAAAAATATTAAGCAACCCAATAAACATGTTTTAACATCATTATCATATATTATCATATCATATAACATATATTACCTCTGCATTCTTCTGTTGATAGAAAAGCACCTGATGTATACTTATTATTAACAAAATCCATTGCTGTTGTAACATAAATTATAAAAATACGTTTTTGATTATTTGCTTATGAATATTTTCATAGGGGAAACAGAACTTCTGTAGGATCTGCTTTTGACAGCAGGATATAATTCTGTGAAAATCTCCAGGTTAAACATTTTGTCACATATCACCTCTGTTTTATGGCTTTACAGATTAGTAAAATGTGATTTGCATACATTTCAGCGATAATAAAAATTTGTTCAGCTTATCCATTTTTTTAATTTAATGACCTAAATTCAGTTATTTCTACAAAAGTTTTCTGGGTATCATTTTTGTTCTTGAAACAACCATAACTATCTAGACCACTGCGTCTGCTTCTGGCAATTCTAACAATATAAAAGATGTACTCAGGACTGAGTGAATTAATGTCTAAATATATTAGATGACCTCTAGTTGGAGGGATAGCTCAAGCATGGCAGTCAATTTATGTAGTTAACAATAACTGCCATTGACGATTTTGCAAGCTGGTCCAGAAAAAAACTGCTTTTCAATTATGATATGTGTATATATAACATGCATAACAGAGTCCTTTTAGTTTTATCACTAAAAGCAAGAACATTCTGTAAACTGACATAGACTGCTTTCATTAAATTAAAAAAGTACAATGATCCTTTTCATATTCGTAGAAAATATGTATGAATGTGCTTGTTTTGTCAAACTAAGTATGATTCAAACAGTTCATACATACATACATACATACACACATACGCATATATGTGTTCAACATTTGTTTTAACGTGATCTGATTGATGTGCTTCTATTTTCACCTTCCATTTACGTGTCTCCTGCTTTTAGGAATAGAGGTTAGCCTGCCTCATGCTTGAGTTTATTAATAGAGCTCTCAGATTGTAAGAAAACCCCAGGATAATGAGAGCACGAAGAAAACCTAGAGGTAGTAATTACTTTATAACACAAGCTCACACACACAATAAATAAATAAATAAATAAATAAAAGAAAAAAAAGAAAGAAACAAACAAAGACAAATGTATAAAATTTGGTCCAATTTCTCACAATCACTAAAAACCACGACGTAGCTAAATCTTTTAAAACTCTTGCCACATACTCATAATGCAAGATCTAAGTCTTACCTTGATGCGAAGTAGTTTTCTTCATCTTCAGTAAATATCCACTTTGAAGACGAAATAAAAATGTTTTATTTATCGTAATTCAGATTTGTATTAATTTATTTTTCTTTTTATTATTATTATTATTATTATTATTATTATTATTATTATTATTATTATTATTTTTAACATATATTTAGACGACGATTGCTTTGGCGTCTAGTTATCGGTTCATGTGTAGTCCGCGCGCTAATCTTGTTGTTTAGGTCTGTAGGGCGCCAGCAAGCATCTTCCACTTGTCAAAGTGAGCGTGACGCGTGTTAAGTATATGTAGGGCGCGCGCATAGGCTCACATCTGTCAGGAGCGCGCTTTTTACACTTCTACCACTAGAAGGATTTGGTGGCTAGCTAGGAATTTTCTGTTTTGTTGAAAGGCTATTTATCAGGTGCCTAAATCCACTTAATGAATAAAATTCAATAAAATCAGTTTTGTAGCAGTGGCCACATAATTAGACACGACCACTGCTTGAGTAATAAAAGAGAATAACAGAGAGTTCAGAGTGTCAATATTGCTGCGCCAATGGATGATCAGCACCTTTTTGATCCTTTTTTAAGTTTTGTAACATTTCTAAATCATTTGTGGCATTTCCAAATCATTCGTTGCACTTACACGTATTAGACCAGAAGATGTCGCAATTATAAAGTATATCAAAATGTTTTTATGTTCATCACTTCTCATAGAGCCAAAAAATATATATAAATAAATAAATAAATAAATAAAAACCTTCTCATAGAGCAGACAGTCAGCATTTCTTCAGTGAAATGCTAAAGGGCAAACAGCAGAGAAAACAATGCGATATTTGTAAAGTTTCTAGTAATACTAAAAACCTTGATTGGCTGTTTCATGTGTTTAATTAGGATTTGAGCTCAACTCTGCAGTCTCCTTCCAGAAGCAGGATTAGACAAGCATGAATGGACAAATCTTACAAAGATTTTTTTGTTGTATAATATTTGATCTAATTGCAGCTGACTACTTTTATAATTATTAAAATATTAAGTATCTTAAAAGTCGAATGAAGCTTGTTATGTACCATAACTAAAGGGTAGATGATCGGCAGATCATACCCACTGTCATGGCAAGTATTGATAGAATTTCCTTAAGAATCGTAATATGGGACTTACAGCCAGGGGCAGACTTTGAGATTTGGGGGACCTATAAGCAAATTTCAGGTTTGGGCCCATATTTTTGGGGCCTAACCCATATTTTGCTTACTCTCACTCATAGTTTATTTACCCCTTTACAACATAGTAAATAATTAGTCATAAGTAAATAATTAGTCACCTGATGTTGTTCAAAAGTCATATTAGGCCACTTTTATTTTCCTGGATCACAAAAAATATAATAAAAAAAGCTTGCACTTGTCCATTCAATAAATTACAACCTTCTTCAGTCTTTTTACAAAAAGGATTCAAATGTCATAAAAATATCCCAGGCAACTCACTCTGTATTCCAAATGTTCTTATTGGGTTAGTTTACCCCCACCCCCCACCAAAAAAAAAAAAAAAAAAAAAAAAAAAAAAAAACATAATTTAGGCCTTATACACACTGCACGATTTTAGTAATCCTATAAGATCATTGCTGATCACACTATGCAACATGGATCTAATAAAGTTATGTATGACATGCATGAAAATTGTACGATGATGTCACCTCATAGACTAGACAACTTATATGCACATCATTGTATAAGAATAAGAGTATCAATTTGCGCTAGTGGTAAAAAATAGGATAATTAACCACACTTTGGCAGTTGCAGTTTTTATGTGTGCTGAAAAAAGTGGAAGCACCAAAAGGGGAAGTAATAAGAGCTTGAGGTAAGCAGTTTTAAGACACTGTCAGAAAATGATCTTAGGCTATGTTTGGTCGCAAGACCGTGACAACAGCCTTCTTTGAACCTCTCTTATTGTAAAACATCTCAGGTTACGCATGTAACGATATGCTGCATCAAAACGCTTTGGGAATGCCTTCAGCATGACCACGCTCTGAATCATGTGTGTAATCAGCCCAATGGAATTGCGAGACGTCACGTACGTGGTGATGTCACTGACTAGGAAGCTTAAAAGCACGTACAGTGAGAGCAGCGCTAGCTTTCTGGAAGCAGCAAGCGCCGCAGGGATGCCAGAACTATGGCCTTGAGATGCAGCATCTCGTTCCCTTCAGGGAACTAGGGTTACATACGTTACATGAGACGTTCCCTTCCAGGTAACTCGAGCTGCGTCGAAATGCTTTGGGAACGAGAATGCCCACGCCGCCATACTGAGGAGTGTCCCTGCCGGATTAGGGCGAGAGAACGAAGGAGCCGGGAGCAGCTGGAAGATCTAGGCCATAGAACCTAGTGAAAGTTAGGGACGTGGACCAACCTGCAGCATTGCAGATATCTTGGATAGAAAGACCTGAAAGAAGGGCTTTAGAGGCAGACATACCACGAGTTGAGTGAGCCTTGACTCCCAATGGTGAGGGGAGACCAGAGGACTCGTACGAAAGGGAAATGGCATCCACATCCACAATGCTTGCACTGGACACATACAATTAAGCTTCTGCTGGCCGGACACCCTGAAGGGAGGAGGCTGAAAAGCCTGCAGTACGACAGGGCGTGGTGCAACGGTGGGGACCTTCAGAATGTATCCCGCCTTGGGATACAGAAATGCTTTGGCCATTCCAGGCGCAAATTCAAGGAAAGAAGGGGCCACTGAGAGGGCCTGAAGGTCCCCAACCCTCTTAAGTGAAGTGATTGCTAGGAGCAGAGAAGTCTTAAGAGTGAGAAGACGATTAGAGATCTCTTCTAAAGGTTCAAAAGGAGGTTTACACAGGGCCTCTAGCACCATAGCCAGATCCCACGTAGGGATACGAGAGCGTACTGGAGGCCTCAACCTCAGCGCACCGTGGAGGAAACGTGTACCTAATGGGTGTCTACCCACAGAAGCGCCACCAAGAGGGGCGTGGTAAGCAGCTAAGGCAGCCACGTAAACCTTCAGGGTGGACCCGGAGAGACGGGCCTGTAAGAACTCCAGCACTGTACCAACTGGGCAGTTAACTGGGTCAAGCTGGCGGTCTCTGCACCAAGAAGTGAAGAGCCTCCACTTCGAGCCATACAGTTTCCTCATGGAGGGAGCTCTGGACTGGAGGATGGTCTCAACAACCTCAGTTGAGGGACCAGAAGCTATGAACTGTGCCCCCTCAGGGGCCACACCCATAACTCCCTCAGGTCCAGGCGGGGGTGTAGAATGAGACCCCCCGCCTGTGAGAGGAGATCCTTCCTGACTGGAATTTCCCAGGGGGAGCATTCTAGGAGAGAAATCAGGTCCGAGAACCATACTCGACCCGGCCAGTACAGGGCTACTAAAAGAAGTTGAACCCCGTCCCGGCGAAACTCTCGCCTGAATCGATCGGGGGGAAGGCATACAGACGTAGCCTCGGCCACGTCTGTACCATGGCATCCAGTCCCAGGGGAGCTGGATGACTCTGAGAGAACCAGAGGGGACATTGCGCATTCTCTTGTTTCATGAAGAGGTCCACCTGAACCTGGCCAAAAACTCTCCAGATCTGCTTCACTACTGCATGTTGGACACAGCTGCCATCAGCCCCAGCAGTTTCTGGACCCGCTTCACAGTGAGTGACCGGCCTTCTCTTACTCTCGCAACCTCTGTGAGGATTGACTCTACACAAGCAGGAGACAGACGTGCCTGCATCGTGGATGAATTCCACACCACGCCGAGATAAGTGGTTCTCTGTAATGGAGAAAGCACACTTTTCTTGGCGTTTAGTCTTAACCCCAGCTCTTTCATGTGTGACAGAACAACATCTCGATGTTGAACCACCATCTGCTCGGACTGGGCCAGAATCAGCCAGTCGTCGACATAGTTGAGTATGCGGATACCCTGGAGTTGCAACAGAGCCAGAGCTGCATCCACACACTTTGTGAAAGTGCGGGGTAAGAGTGCAAGGCCGAAAGGAAGAACCCGATATTGGTATGCTTTGCCCCTGAAAGCAAACCTCAGGAACCTCCTGTGTTGGGGAAGGATGAAGACATGAAAGTAGGCATCTTTTAGATCTATTGTCACAAACCAGTCCTCGGACCTGATTTGTGACACAACCTGCTTGACAGTCAGCATTCTGAATTTGAGGCACATAACTGAACGATTTAGAACGCACAGGTCTAAGATGGGCCTCAGCCCCCCATCCTTCTTGAGAACAATGAAGTACCAGCTGTAGAACCCGGACTCTTACTAGTGAGGAGGGACTTTCTTGTTCCATAACCAGAGCCTGCTCGGGACCAACGATAGTGGGGAATATTCCGCTGAAACCGAACTGAATGCGGTAACCTCTCTCTACAGTGTGCAGGACTCATTGAGACACATTCGGCAAAAGCTTCCACACTGCCAGAAAGTATACTAAGGTAATCTGCCTCTCGAGGCTGACCTCTGGTGTTAGAGAGAGAGCTGGCATGAGGTCCTGAAGCGGTGAACCGGCAGGAAAGCGCCCAGCCAACTGTCGAGGGGACCTCCGAAGAGGTCGTGAGCTTCCCGGTACCACTACTATATCGGGCGGAAGATGAGAAGTATGCTCGCTGGGGGTCGCTGCACCCTGAAGCAGCAATGGTGGCAGGGTTGGCAAGGCGATCCCCTAGGGACACTGAGGAGAGACGGGCACCGTATGATGAGGTGTTAACAGGGGACTGTCCCCATCGGCCCTCCATAGTGGTCAGGGCCTTTTAGCTGAGCCCTTCTTAGCCTGCAAGTCCACCCTCAGGTCAGTCTTGGGCTTAGAAGGGCCTGGCTTAGAGCGTCACCAAGACCTGCGGCCCCTACCAGCGTGGGGCGCACAGGCTGTTTTTGAGCCTCCCGATACGAGGAGCTGGTATGCGGCTGAGCTGGAGCACAGCGAGGGAGGAACTGCTGAAACGCTGCCGCCTGACGACGTGCCTCCTGGTGTCTGTCGACGACGGAACCAACCGCGTCGCCGAACAGACCCGAAGGCACAAGCGGGGCATCCAGAAGGAAGACCGTGACCTTCTCTTTGATGCTGGACAGGGTCAACCAAAGGCGTCTCTCCACGGCCACCATAGCTGCCATCGACCTGCCGATAGCGCGGGCGGTCTCTTTGGGGACACGGAGAGACAGATCAGCGGTTCTTCTGAGCTCGGCGATGTCATCAGGCCGAGCCCCCTCGCCTTCATCCAGCTCTTTAAGCAGGTCTGCTTGGTACGCCTGTAACACCGCCATGGTGTGCAGACATGCGCCAGCCTAGCCTGCCACCACATGCCCTTTGCCAACCAGAGCTGAATTTGTTTTAAGAGCTCTGGAGGGCAGCGCTGGAGCCTTCAATGATGCCGCTTCGGGGGACAGATAGCTCGCAAGCGTCTGTTCGACCCGGGGCATCGCCGTGTATGTGTGCTCAGACAGCCCCGCCACATTAGAATAATGCACAGCGGAGGGACTGTAGAGCCGCGATGAAAAAGGTTTTCCCCATGACCTCGACACCTCAGTGTGGAGGTCAGGGAAAAATGGAAGGCTCCTGCGCATAGGTGGTGGCCGAGACCACAGGTTTACTTCGCTGCGGTTCGGTCTGTCTCTCGGCTGGCCATTCAAGTTTTAATGTGGCAACAGCACGGATGACCACATCTAAGAGCTCCTCGTACTGGGGAGAATGAGGGGGTGATTCCTCATCGGCGCCCTCTACATCCACCTCCTCGGAGGAAGATAAGAGCAGCGCCGCGCAGAGCACGCAAAAAAGTGAACAAACAGAATGATGAAAATGCGGGACATTTTCTTTGGTCAACCAAAGGTGTCTCTCCGCGGCCACCATAGCTGCCATCGACCTGCCGATAGCGCGGGCGGTCTCTTTGGTGGCATGGAGAGACAGATCAGCGGTCCTTCTGAGCTCGACGATGTCATCAGGCCGAGCCCCCTCGCCTTCATCCAGCTCTTTAAGCAGGTCCGCTTGGTACGCCTGTAACACCGCCATGGTGTGCAGACATGCACCAGCCTAGCCTGCCACCGCATACTCTTTGCCAACCAGAGCTGAAGTTGTTTTAAGAGCTCTGGAGGGCAGTGCTGGAGCCTTCAACGACACCGCTTCGGGGGACAGATAGCTTGCAAGCGTCTGTTCGACCCGGGGCATCGCCGTGTATGTGTGCTCAGACAGCCCTGCCACATTAGAATAATGCACAGCGGAGGGACTGTAGAGCCGCGATGAAAAAGGTTTTCCCCATGACCTCGACACCTCAGTGTGGAGGTCAGGGAAAAACGGAAGGCTCCTGCGCAGAGGTGGTGGCCGAGACCACAGGTTTACTTTGCTGCGGTTCGGTCTGTCTCTCGGCTGGCCATTCAAGTTTTAATGTGGCAACAGCACGGGTGACCACCTCTAAGAGCTCCTTGTACTGGGGAGAATGAGGGGGTGATTCCTCATCAGCGCCCTCTACATCCACCTCCTCGGAGGAAGATAAGAGCAGTGCCGCACAGAGCACGCAAAAAAGTGAACAAACAGAATGATGAAAATGCGGGACATTTTCTTTGGTCAACCAAAGGTGTCTCTCCACGGCCACCATAGCTGCCATCGACCTGCCGATAGCGCGGGCGGTCTCTTTGGCGGCACAGAGAGACAGATCAGCGGTCCTTCTGAGCTCGGCGATGTCATCAGGCCGAGCCCCCTCCCCTTCATCCAGCTCTTTAAGCAGGTCCGCTTGCGCCGCTCCCATACAGACAACACACAAGCCGAAACGAGGGCAAGAAGGAACACTCGCCTGTGGTGTTGCTGCTTATAATCACCCTTTTTAGACATTTGACAAACACACAGACAAACTATCACTCTCTAAATGAAAGGTGTGCAAAACTGTGCACGAAAAACGGAGAGTGACAGGACATAGAGCACTTGCTGAATGGCAGAAAGCTAGCGCTGCTCTCACTGTACATGCTTTTAAGCTTCCTGGTTGGTGACGTCCACACCCTCAGGTCAGTCTCGCAATTCCATTGGGCTGATTACACACATGATTCAGAGCGTGGTCACGCTGAAGGCGTTCCCAAAACATTTTGATGCAGCTCGAATTACCTGGAAGGGAACATAGGACCATGGATTAGGAGCCACGATCACAGGAATCAATACGATTGTTTTACGATGCTAATCTTTTGTTTGGGACAGACGAAAATAGTGCAGTCTGTTTCAGGCTTTACTAACCCTCAAGGCATGCTAGGTGTGTATGACTTTCTTCTTTCAGTCGAATCCAATCAGAGTTTTATTAAAGTTTGTCCTAGCTCTTCCAAGCTTTATAATGCCAGTAAGCAGGTGTTTCTGTTCAATAGTCCAAAAGAAGTCCAATAAAGCGGATCCATCTATAAAAATAAAAGTGCCCCACACAGCTCCAGGGGGTGAATATAGGCCTTCTATAGCAAATCGATGCATTTTTGTAAGAACAATATCGATATTCAAAATGTAATAATCACTTTTCTCTAGCTTGCACTAACTGTCATACATGTAAGCCGGCAGATGACGGATGGTTAGGGTGACCACATGGCAATAGATCTGTTGCGGGACAGTAGATGTGATTTTGCGGGACAAAGCGGGACACTTGTGAGACAGATACATTTACTACTGTTATGATATGTAAATGCTTATTTACATCTATTGTCATTTGCGCCGATTTATGTTTTTCTGAGCGTGCACGTGTAAGCACGTCCTTTTTGCAAGAGTGATGAGAATCCACTTGCGAGAGAAGAGATTTGTGCAACAATGTGCTCTGCTCAATAAAATAACGCAACAGAAACCGCCTCAAACTAACTATTAATATAAGAATAAAGTCATGTCTGAAAGTCACAGCATTTTTTTAACTAGTTAAAATGAATGGAGAATATCGTGTTTTTCCGTGTGCACTCGACCATTTCCATCGGTGGTGCTAGATCAGTTGATGAGGTCCACACATTCATTGTGTGGAAACTGTGCCGCAAAAAGAATAAACTTTCTTAAAAAGGAAGCAAAATAATGTATGTATACTTTCTTAATATGACAATTAAAAACAAACAGAATGATGAAAATGCGGGACATTTTTTCAATATGCGACGTGTATGCACTGTGCATGGGCCCACGACCGATCTAAATTATCCAGATAGAAATGTGTTACCCATTCTCAATAAAAAGTGCCCAAGCAGCATTGCTCAAAAAAAGTTGCCCACCAGAACTGCTGAAAAAGTCGCCCCATGTATCATCAGTAGGGATGTAACGGTATTGTAAATACCGTCGTACCGCAATAGCAAATTTTTTCGATACTACCGTGGTCGCATGACTCGATAAAACGATAGGTCTTCTGAGAAAAGTTTGCTCAGGCAAATGGAGCGAACGGGAGGTAGCAGGAACTACAATTCCCATAAGCCCAGGCGTGGCCATCATCCTTTGCGGTCTGTTGTCACTACAAATCCAGTAATGCGGGTGCTGTTAGTAGCGGCAAAAGAAAAGGCTGTTTCCGAAATCGCCCCCTATACCCTATTCACTATTCCCTACATTAGTCCACTCATACAGTTCACTTGAAGGAGTGAATGAAAACGAGTGAGTGAATTCGGACACTAAGTGCACCGGAAGGACTGCCGTTTTCTTGCGGTTTAATAATCATTTGAAATGGGCAGTTCCAGTAGTAAGATTAAATGATTTATACTGAACTCTGTCATGGAAATTATGTATAAACCCTAGTTAAACAATTTAATTCTATATTTACAACGAACTTGTACCTGTTGTACGCTGTATTACGGCTTGGACGAGCACGTTGTAAAATGAACAGATGGATGATTAAGCTGCGGGCGCCATCTTCTGGTGAGACGCGGATCGGGAATTCGATCGGCTCACGACTCTCACAGTGCATTATGAGTTATCTCTAGCCGTTGAGTGTACATCGGTTGTACACTCGTTTTTGCTGTGCATTGTGGGATTGAATGAGTGCACTCGAGATCGTCCACTATGGTTTCGAACACCACTTAAAATGGCTGTCCCCTCAAATAGTGCCCTACTTGAGGGTATAGGGGGCGATTTCAGATACAGCCAAAGAGATGGAAATGGTCGAACCTAAAGCGGGTTTTAACTCGGATGTGTGGAAGCATTTCGGTTTCTCTGTCTGAAACCTGTCTCTGTCTGAATATGTGCGTGAATGAGGTGAGCTAGTGTTCTCAAATACTCATTCAGCACATGGGCCAGCTGCAATAAGTAGGCTGCTATTTTTATTTTTTCTGAGTTTTCAAGAATAATAAATAATTCAAGAAATATTGAAGTTCCTGTTTCAAAGTTTACAGATTGATGGCTAATTTGTATGCCATTGATATGTTCAGTGTTCATGTAAACTGTTTAATAAACACTTCTGGCATTTTTTTCAAGTCTCTTCATTAGTTTTGTTTTTCCTGTAAATGATTCAATAAATACCGTACCGTGCCATTCATACCGAGGTATTCACATACCGTGAAGTTTTGATACCGCTATGTCCCTAATCATCAGACTTAAGCCTTATGCACTGCGCAAAGGAGCAAAGTTTTGTTACTGAAGCAAAAGAAAAACAAGTCTCCTCTTGGTTTATATCGAAATCCTCTGACATTATTCTTTACAAATCCTCCTGTTGTACTTCTAATTTGTGACCGGTGTCTTATTTTGCTCTCTCCTCTCCACTTCGTCACTTCTCAGCGGCGCATGCACAAGGCATACATCCTACACCATCCACCTGGAACAGCTTTTGTGTATGACAGTTAGCTCAAGCTAAATAAAAGTGAATATTGCGTTTTAAATATGGATATTTTTCTTGGATATAGGAAACACATGGATGTAACACCTTGAATAAAACATGGGCTAATTTTCATTTTTGGGTGAACTAACCCTTTAAGGCATAGATAGGGTTTGACGGAAAACAAATGAATTTATGCATTTGAATGAGCGTGTAACAGTTAGGACAATTACACAAGCGAGTCATTCTGAAACATTAAAACAAATAAAATCATGACACAAAACACCATATTTTTAGGTTAATATATCCGTTCTGAGACAGTAAGACAGGATGATACAGACTAGAAAGTGCACAAAGATCACTAGCTCTATAATTACTAAAAGCTGTGATTCACTTCAGTTCATTGGGATCTCACAGAATTCTGTTAATCATTTACACCGTATCGACACATTGTTATAAGGAGAGTATTCGCGTCCACTCAAGCTTACAGCATTATAGTCCAAGTACAAGAAAGTCTTCAAATGTCCTGGCAGTGGATTATTGGTTTTGAAACAGTGAGCTACTGTACTTTGGACGTGGGGGGGGGGGGGGGGGGGAGTGGGTCCGAAAACCAGTCAGTATCTGGTGTGACCACCACTTGCCTCACACAGTGCAACACATCTCCTTCGCATAGAGATGCTCAGGTTGTTGATTGTGGCCTGTGGAATGTTGGTCCACTTCTCTTCAATGTCTGTCCGAAGTTGCTGGATATTGGCAGGAACTGGAACACGCTGTCGTATACGCCAATGCAGAACATCCCAAACATGCTCAATGGCTGACATGTCTGGTGAGTATGCTGGCCATGTAAGAACTGGGATGTTTTCAGCTACCAGCAACATGAGGTGGTGGTTGAATGAATGAATGAATGAATGATGCATTTATATAGCGCTTTCATTGTGTATTGCCGTACACCCAAAGCGCTTTACAATCATATGGGGGATCTCTCCTCAACCATCACCAGTGTGCAGCATCCACTTGGATGATGCGTCGGCAGCCACAGTACAACGGCGCCGGTGCGCTCACCACACACCAGCTACAGGTGGAGAGGAGAGAGTTATGGAGCCAATTCAATGAATGGGGATTATTAGGAGGCCATGATTGACTAGGGCCAGTGGAGGGAATTTGGCCAGGACACCGGGGTTACACCCCTACTCTTTACGAGAAGTATCATGGGATTTTTAATGACCACAGAGAGTCAGGACCTCGGTTTAATGTCTCATCCGAAGGACGGTGCCTTTTACAGTATAGTGTCTCCGTGACTATACTGGGGCATTAGGACCCACATAGACCACTGGGTGAGCACCCCCTGCTGGCCTCACTAACACCTCTTCCAACAGCAACCTAGTTTTCCCAGGAGGTCTCCCATCCAGGTATTGACCAGGCTCAACCCTGCTTAGCTTCAGTGAGCAACCGGTCTTGGGCTGCAGGGTGATATGGCTGTGGCATATGGGTATGGGTATGGGTATGGGTATGGGTATGGGTATGGTGATATGGTTGTGGATGAATGGCACAACATGGGCCTTAGGATCTCATCACGGTATCTCTGTGCATTCAAAAAGCCTTCAATAAAATGCACCTGTGTTAGTTGTAAGCCTGCACATACCATCAACCCACCACCACCATGGGTCACACAACGTTGACATCAGCAAACCACTCACCCACATGACGCCATACACGCTGTCTGCCATCTGCCCTGTACTGTGAAAACCAGGATTTATCCGTGAAGAGAAGACTTTCTAAATGTATACAAGCAGTAGGCTATTTTAGTAAAGACAATTTAAAAGATGAAAAAGACAAATTAGGGAGAATCAATACATTATTAATAAATGATTGCTATTGTGTAAATGATATGTAATAATGTAATCCATACAAAAGTAACTGTAGTCTGATTACAAAAAAAAAAAAAAAAAAAAAAATTCTTCTAATACTTAATTTTTGGAATCTGATTATGTAATCCAGATTATGTGTAATCAGTTACTTCCCAGCTCTGACAATACATTACATCCATACACACTTTATGAAGCTTTCAAGTACAAACATCTATTCTACAGAGGAGAAGGCTGACCATTTCCTCTGTTCTCATAGACTTGTTTTTGCAGTCTAAATATATATGTGAGTCTTTCCATTTCTTTGACCTCTGCTATTATTTGAAACCACTCTTGAACACTCAAGTAAAAGCCCACACCAGGAAGAACATGCAAACCCCAAACAGAATGGTGTGTGGAGATATTAAATACTTGTTACCCTTTGTCTGCAAGCTATACATATGTAACACAAGATGGTTTGCTCAATGAGAACCACATAATAGTAATTTTCTTGTATGCTTTTGTGGGTGAGAGTTAGTCAACTTGCTAGAGATGGGCCCTTTGCACCCTGTCCCCGTTCTCCCCTCAGTTAATACATCCCTGATGAGTCGAGGGTTTCCAACATTGTGGGTGATCAAATGCCACCTCAAGCAAAACTGCTTGATAAACACACTAAATTATATATAATAGTAATGCAAAAAAAGTGTGTTTGATTCTAAAATAAAATAAATAATAAGCAAAATAATCCACATCTCTGCAAAAATGTAACTGGAAATAATAACACATGCACAGCACTTCTGTTTGCATGCACAACCAAATAACACTTAACAATTTAGTATGAAGTGTGAATACATTAAAAATAGGATAGCTTATCTTGACTGGGCACTAACTTATTTTACTCTAATAAAAGATCTGGTGTGGTCAAATACATTTAGCATATATATCAGAAAAAAAAGCGGAAGATGAACAGGAAGTGTCTCAGACCACAGAACCCCTGTGTAGGGGACTATGTATGGCTGATTGGTCAAGCATGAGCATTGCAGAGTAGGCCTAATTTAAAAACTGTTTCTAGTACTTCATATCTGTCCTTCATACTTCATCTGAAAAATCGCAACTCTTTTCAAATGATAAATATCTACATATTACAGTTAAAAAAAAAAAAAATTGCTTTTCCATACAGAATGTTATAGTACATTAATGAAAATCTTACATGTAAGCTTGTGTTAAAGTGGCATGATATCCTCCTGAACATGCACAAGAATATTAAAGAATAATATATTTGTATCAATTGCTGTTATTTAAAATTATATACATTTATTAACAGTTTATTTGGTAACACTTTACAATAAGGTTCCATTTGCTAACATTAACTACATTAGTGAGCATAAACTAACAATGAAATAATACTGATGGCAACATTTACTAATACATTATTAAAATCAAAAGTTGTAATTATTTCACTTTCAGAACAAAAATGTACAGATAATGTACTCACCCCCTTGTCATCCAAGATGTTCATGTCTTTCTTTCTTCAGTCGTAAGGAAATTATGTTTTTTGAGGACAACATTTCAGGATTTCTTTCCATATAGTGGACTTCTATGGTGCCCCAAGTTTGAACTTCCAAAATGCAGCTCCAAAGGTCTCTAAACGATCACAGCCGAAGAAAGAAGGGTCTTATCTAGCAAAACATTGGTTTATTTTATAAATAATAATAATATGTATATACTTTTTAACCTCAAATGTTCGTCTTGTCTAGCTCGGCAAGACAAGCGTTTGAGATTAAAAAGTATATAAGTTGTAAATGTTTTTAGAAAACAACCAATCGTTTCACTAGATAAGACCCTTCTTTCTCGGTTGGGATCATTTAGAGCCCTTTAAAACTGCATTGAAACGGTATTTTGGAAGTTCAAACTCGGGGGCACCATAGAAGTCCATTAAATGGAGAGAAATCTTGAAATGTTTTCTTCAAAAAACACCATTTCTTTACGGCTGAAGAAAGAAAGACATGAACATCTTGGATGACAAGGGGATGAGTACATTATCTGTAAATTTTTGTTATAAAAGTGAACCACCTTAAAGGCAATGTGATTTAATGGAGCTGAGCTATAGATTAACAATAAACAATTGTATTTTTATTAACTAACAATAACAAAGATTAACACATATTTGCTCATTGTTAGTTAATGCATTAAATATAATGATCAAAAGGAACCTTGCTGCAAAGTGTTACTGTTTATTTTATATGTTAAGAGGTCTCTGTCTTTTCTCTTTATGCAGAGTAAAATGACTCATTTTTTACAGCATGGTTTACAACAGTTAGTGTAATGTCATTCGAATGTCACATACAGTAATGAATTCATTAAAGGATTTGTTGGTAATATACTGTATTAGCATATTACTGTAAAACATGAGTGTATAAGAAATCCACCTAACGTGGTTTAAAATAATGTTGACACTTATTTAATCAGATGTTTTGTTGCATTTTATTTTACAATGTTATTTTGTGCAATACAGAGACAAGACACACTTGTATCAGGAACACGATATACGGAATCAAATACATATAAACATTACTTTAAAAACATTACAATACATTAAAAATGCAACCAAGTTGCAAGATAAGTAAAACAACATGCATTTTACATAATATGTGCTCTTTTAATACATACAGTCACATCTGCACTTTTTAAACTAATGCCCTTTTTAAACTTCATCATTGTTAGTCAACACGAAAAACATGTCAATGTGACTTGTTAAAGGTTAAAGAAAGGAAGACATGACCACAACAGCAAAGGAAGTTTAGAAATCATCAGAGAGTAAAATACACACTGTGCAAACTAGTAGCCTACCATTTTTTTACCATGTTTAGTTTAAAATTTGCAATAAGACAAAATAGCTTTGATTATCATTATTATGAAAAGAGTAAAATAAGATGTACTTTATTTCCATTAGTCAGTTCACTGTTGGCCTACATGAGACTGAAAGTAGCAGGGACTTCACAACATTCTTGAGGTCTTTGCACACGCATATGCACACCAGACCACAAATGAGGTCTTTAACATTTCTGTTGTCCATCAGCTAAGTATATCTCCTAACTGCTGCATCTTTTTTTTTTCTTCTTCACACTTAAACTATTTAAAATTCTTCGCACAGCATATTAAAAATAACCATGGAATTAAAGAATTATGTTTCTCTCTCTTTGAACTGACAGATGGATCAGAAAAAAAAAATGAAAATAATAAACCCAAATATGAGCAATAAATAATTTGAAAGAATACAATCCAAAATCATTTGCCAATCCAAATAGCGAGTCATGTAACCTAAACTCTATCCCCCGGTTTCACACACAAGGCTTAAACTGAGTCCTAGACTAAAATGAAAAATGAATAATGAATTCAAATGCACTGATTGATCTTAAAATATATCAGTGCCATTGTTTTGTCTTAAGATGCAAGCCAGTAATATTTTTTTTCTAAGCATGTTCATAAAAATGACTTAAATGTCCTAATTTAACTATGGCCTAATCCTGGCTTAGTCTAAGCCCTGTCTGTGAAACCGGGTCTATATCACAGATATTTAGCGGAGTAGCCTGGCAGATTGATAGTCGGGGTTGATGAATGTGCATACACTGGGCGGCGCATCCAAATTGCTCCGTTTCATCTCTTCGTAAACTGAGTCTGAGGTTTTATTTGATGGTTTGTATTTCTTGTTCCTCCAAGACCCTCTCACCTAAGGATGACAAAAAGAAGTGACTTGTTTAAAGAAATATCAAATATTCTTCAGCTTCCAAAATGAATATAAGAAAATAATGTTCCAGTAAACATGGGCACAGTAAAAGGGGCCCTATCAGAGGATGGTGGTCCAGAAGGGACACCAGACACAAGTTTAAGAGCCAGTGAGAAGATCAAAAGGACCTTTGTTTGGAACCGAGACAAGGAGCAACAGCTTGTTCACAAGAATCTCGACACTTGCTTGTGGTGTATAACTGCTAGCAGCACATACTGTGAAATCTATCAATGACCAGTGTGGCGGGAGGGGCAAACGACAGACACAGTGGGTGTGGCGTCAGGCCTCGGAGAGGCTTTTATTAAACAGAAAATAAGGGAAAGTGAATCCATAAAGTAAAACAGTGTCCAAAATAAAAGGGGAGTCTGGTGTCCTCGGGTGCTGGGGCAGCGTGACGGAACGGTAGTGTTCAGAGGGGAAGGGTCCAGGAGAGGGGCGGAGTCCGGCGGCCGCGGGCGCTTTCCATACTAGCGCCGGGGTGCTAGGGCGGCGGCATCTCCGGCAGGCTCATCCCTCTCGAGCTGTCCGGCGCTGGGGCGGCGGCTTCTGGCGGCCTCAACCGGACCGCGGGTCCGGCGGCTCTCCAAACTCTTGTGGCGCGGGATTCCCTCTTCACCCCCTCCTGGACCCGCGAGGACACCAGCGTGCATGCACGGGGGAAAGAGACCGGTCTCCCGAGGAGAGGCGCGCTCGGGATTTAAACAGCGGCGGTGATGAGGCTTCATTTACATCAGGTGTCCCCATCACACGCCGCCAGCCCGAGCCGATTACACGCCCCTCCTCTCCCCTACACACCCACTCCCGTCGGGAGCCTGGAGAAGGGCGGCGAATACGGGACGGGGTGGTGATGAAAATTAGGGGGGCGGGCAGACGCCTCGCCACATTCCCCCCCCCAAGCGACATCCCCGTCCTAAGGTCGCCGCCCACGCAGGAGTGCTACCTTCCTCATCCAGGCTCCAGCGGTCGGAGTGGGCGGGGATTCCTCTCCAAGGCAACGCTCCCTCTCGCCGCGTACCGGAACAGGGACAGAAAAACCGGTATTAGTCGACAGCCTCAACCAACCGCAGGATAAGTGACTAACTGAAACATCACTTACCCTTCTTGCGGCTGGGAGGCCGTCTCCGTAGTTCTCCGTCCCCGTCCGGGTCTTCACGAGCTTTGGCGAGCGAGAGGGGATGACGTCATCAGGTGTTGCCCACTGCGCTGTCTAAGCCCCGCCTTGCCCGCATTCTCCACCACTGTGGCGGGAGGGGCAAACGACAGACACAGTGGGTGTGGCGTCAGGCCTCGGAGAGGCTTTTATTAAACAGAAAATAAGGGAAAGTGAATCCATAAAGTAAAACAGTGTCCAAAATAAAAGGGGAGTCTGGTGTCCTCGGGTGCTGGGGCAGCGTGACGGAACGGTAGTGTTCAGAGGGGAAGGGTCCAGGAGAGGGGCGGAGTCCGGCGGCCGCGGGCGCTTTCCATACTAGCGCCGGGGTGCTAGGGCGGCGGCATCTCCGGCAGGCTCATCCCTCTCGAGCTGTCCGGCGCTGGGGCGGCGGCTTCTGGCGGCCTCAACCGGACCGCGGGTCCGGCGGCTCTCCAAACTCTTGTGGCGCGGGATTCCCTCTTCACCCCCTCCTGGACCCGCGAGGACACCAGCGTGCATGCACGGGGGAAAGAGACCGGTCTCCCGAGGAGAGGCGCGCTCGGGATTTAAACAGCGGCGGTGATGAGGCTTCATTTACATCAGGTGTCCCCATCACACGCCGCCAGCCCGAGCCGATTACACGCCCCTCCTCTCCCCTACACACCCACTCCCGTCGGGAGCCTGGAGAAGGGCGGCGAATACGGGACGGGGTGGTGATGAAAATTAGGGGGGCGGGCAGACGCCTCGCCACACCAGTCAGACATAAAAGCAATCTTTGTGGTTAAATAAAAAAATAGGTTGGTATTTGATTTGAGCTCTATGACTTCTGTGTGCGTAATGCTGATATACTCTCAACAAATGACTCAACAAATGCATTTATCTTCCACTTAAGGATTTACAAAACCAAAATGAACAAAAGGCTCGTATCATTTTCTATTATCAGTTGTTCATCTATTTATTTGCACTTTTTGCTAAATGTCAAAAACAATTAATACTTTGAGAACAAATTGCAGGGCCCCTAGACTTTTGCGCACCATTTTAAAAGTTTCCTGTGGTCTTTAAACACGCCAAAACTAATTTTGCATGTGAAGCTTTCACTTATTTGGAGAAACACAAGTGTTCGGAACATCCCAGAAAAATCCCAGAGTGTAGGAATTGCAAAACAATTAGATGGCAACAGATTTTTAACAACAAACCAAACCACAAAAACTATTAAAAGCAGCTATTATTGCGCATTGCATGTTTACATATAACAGCATACCTCTGTAATGCATTTCAGATATATGCATAATGTTGTTTATAACTTTAGTTTTTGCATTTGATTTGTGCTTTTCAAAACTGATTTGTGTGTGTGTGTGTATGCATGCTTACCTTCCAAATCAAAAAGATAAAAGCACTGATGCACAGTAGCAACATGACAACACACAAGACAAGGATCGTCTTATAAGAATCATTATATGTGCACACTTTTCCTTCATTTTTTCCTTCTGCTGTGTTGTTTTTGAAGGATTTACATTCTTCTTCTCCTGTTTTATTTGTTTTTTCTTCTAAGATAGAAGAGAAAATCAAGGCCAGAGAATTAGAGCTATTATCTATATAGTTTTACATTCAATATTAATTAGAAAATGGCTGCACTTCTCAATCTGTATTTAATTAGGAGTTTCTCATTAACATAGCTTACACACTAAATACATGTGTTTCAGTCATATTAAGCACAATAAACTCACCATGTTATAAAAAACATTTACATGAAGTGTGTGATACACTTACCTATGATCCATAACAAGGTGACTGTGCCAATTGTAATTTTGTCTTCCAAATTAAATTCACACCAGTAAAGCCCAATGTCTGTGACATTTACATTTAAAAAGGAGACATTTAAGGTGGGAAATGTTCCATTTACTTTGACTTTGTCTTTGCACATTGGTGATTTAGGGGTAAAAGTGTTGTCTTTGTAATAGTAAAAGACTGTCTGCATCTTTTCACTTGCTCCTTGTTTGTACATGTACACCCCATCTTGAGAAGTTTTATCAGTAGCGCATTGGACGATCACCTCATTCCCATCAGCTCTGATTAAAGTTGTAACTGTGTTTGAGAAAGACAACTAATGAGATCTTAAAACTTAAATACATTTATTATAATACACATTCATAAATACATTTACATGTAACACCTTTTTAACAAAACATTTTCTACTGCAGGATCTAGCATCCATGAAAGTAAGATTTTTAAATGTTGAAATTTAAAGCAAAATGTATATACATATACATATTCATACCTTTCATCATTGAGCCTGCCCATGAGGTGCTTCTTAAGCAGATACTGATCAGTAGAAAACTGTATCTCATAACACACACCATCTTCACAGCTCTGTGTGAGTATGACTAGTGTGTGTTGAACATCTTGTGGAAGATGTGGTCACATGCATAGCTTGTCAGAAACTCACGGAAGCTGAGAACCCAGTGGTTTTGCATTCTAAGCTGACATGCTGCAGTTACAATATAGATATAAAATATATAATAAATATTGTCAAATGACACAAAACAGTTAACACCTCTGTGACACAAGTAACCTAATCCTAAACAAGTCATTAATGATAGCATTAATTTTCAGTACACTGAAATGCTTTTTACAGTGAATCCTAAATGTAAATAAACTTTCCTATTTATTTATTTAATTAGGATGTTATGTATATAATGTTGCATAATGCATAATATTGTTTATAACTTTAGTTTTTGGCTTGGGTTTGTGCTTTTCAACACTGATTTGTGTGTGTATGTATGCTTACCTTCCAAATCAAAAAGATGAAAGTATTTAAAATATTTATACTGTGTCAACACTCCAAATAACTTTATTATTTTGTTTACTATTTTATTGAAAAAATAAAAATGATATTACAATCACTATTATTCATTTTATATTTATTTATATTTAATGGGTCACACTTTGTGTAGTGTGAGGACCAAACCAAATCTCCAGGTACTCTTATGAGAACCAGGCTAAAAAAAGTTATGTGCAGCCCTGGTTATAGGCTTGTATTCCATAATAAATGGTAAAAAACTGCTTCTTGAAATGTCTGTATGGACGTGCAATTAAATGTGATTAATTAGATTAATTAATTGCCACACCATGTAATTAATTAGATAAAAAATTTTAATCGCTTGACAGCACTAATTGTTACCTGTGAGGCCTGTTATGAAATGAAGTAATTTGAGTCTGGGTTACATATATTTTTTAAAGTTTCTGCTAATATGACTGTCACAGTCCTGTCTGTTCATCTGGTCTCCCCCTGTCATGTTGTCATTTTTGGTTTCACCCTCATCAGCCTGTCATCCCCATCACCTGTGTTTAATTATTAGTCATCTGTGTCACCTGTGTTTAATCATCTAGTCACCCTTTAAAAGTCTGTTTGTATCTTCAGTTCATGTCGGTCTTTAAAGTTTTGTGATGTGTGTTCCTGCCTGTACCTGCCTGTTCCTGCATTGATCCTTTGAAGTATTATATTAAATAGATTGTTAATTGTTAATCTTGTCTTTCGTCTCGTCTCGTCCTGCACACAACCCTGACAGAAAGACCGACCCAAAACAGTTCACGGCGTCTTCCCCTGCGTTTCTTTTCCGTTTTTTGAATCAGTGTTTGTTTTATTTAATCTTTTTTCCCTTATGAATATCCCTGCTGTCCGCATCATCCTGCTGGAGCAGGGGAACCGCTCTCTCGAGGACCACATAAGTGACTTTATGTACCTCGCGCCGATGACGCATTACCCGGACCGCTGCCTGTGCACGTTCTTCCGTGCAGGACTTAACATCGCCACTAAAGCGCAGCTGTCCGGGGAGGGTCCTCGAGAGAGCCTCGCCGGTTACATCGAGTGGGTGCTGGTGTCCAGCAGAGCTTCGTTGACCGCGAAGGATGACACCAGCCCCACTCCAGACCCAGAGCCCAGCCAAACATCACCCCGACATGCAGAGTATGAGCCCGCATTCACCGCGGACGGAGAGCCTGAGCCCGGAGCGGCCACAGTATGGACTGCCGATGGGATCAAAACCTCCGACCAAGAGCGTGAGCCGACCTCTACATCTGCGACGGTGGAGTGCTGCGTGGAGCAAGAGAGGGCGGTAGAGAGCCCTGCCCACTGCACCACCACTGGGGGTGAGCTTGAGCAACACTCTGGGGATTTAATAGACTTCTTCTCAGAAACACTGGCCTGCCTGAACTTCCCACCCACCCGCCCTCTTCTGCCTAATCCTGGATCCCCGCTGGTTCCGTCCAGCCATCCTGAATCCCCGCTGGTTCCGTCCAGCCATCCTGAGTCTCCGCTGGTCCCGTCCAGCCGTCCTGAATCTCCGCTGGTCCCGTCCAGCCGTCCTGAATCTCCGCTGGTCCCGTCCAGCCGTCCTGAATCTCCGCTGGTCCCGTCCAGCCGTCCTGAATCTCCGCTGGTTCCGTCCAGCCCTCCTGAGTCTCCGCTGATTCCGTCCAGTCATCCTGAATCTCTGCTGGTTCCGTCCAGCCATCCTGAATCTCTGCTGGTTCCATCCAGCCTTCCAGAAACCCCGCTGTCACCTGTCAACCCCCCTGCTCACCCTCAGTCCTCCATCTGTGCAGTGGGCTCGCCGCAGGTCTGCCAGCTTCCATCGGCGTCTCGGCTGGAGGATCCCTCATCTCCACCTCCAGCCTCAGAGTCCAGAACTCCGCCTCGGCCCTCCGACCCTGCGGCTCCACCACGGCTCTCAGCTCCCTCATCTTCAGCGTCGCCCGTCGGCCCACCAGCTCCACCGGGCTTCCTCGTCCCTCCGGCTCCGCCTTGGTCGGTTGTCGTCCCGCCATCGCCTACGGACTCTACTCCTCTGGCTACGCCTCGTCGCTCCGTCCCATCGGCTCCGTTGGGCTCCTCCCTCCCCCCGGCTCCACCTCAGTCCTCTGTCGCTCCGGCTCCACCGCGGCCCTCTGGATCTCCGCCTCCGCCTTGGTCGCCAGAGCCTCTGGCTCCGCCTTGGCCCTCCGGATCCTCGGTGTCGCCCAGGATCTTCGGCTCTCCGTCTCCGCCTCGGGCTCATCCTTCACCTGCTCTGCCTCTGTCGGTCGGACCCCTGGAGTCGTCAGCCCATCCTCCACCATGGCTCCTCCCTCCGTCGGCTCCACCATGGATCTTCATGGCTGTGGCCTGGGTCTTGCTCTGTGCCTCCTGCTCCGGGTCCCTCCTGTTTCTTCCCTGGCTCCTCCCACCTTCGTCGCCC
Source organism: Garra rufa (assembly GCF_049309525.1). Classification (NCBI taxonomy): domain Eukaryota; kingdom Metazoa; phylum Chordata; class Actinopteri; order Cypriniformes; family Cyprinidae; genus Garra; species Garra rufa. Next base: position 20,899,607 of record NC_133372.1, on the reverse strand, counting down.
CCCTGGACTCTGTTGACTTTGTTTGTTGTCCCCCTCCAGGGGTGCCGTCCTCCGCCAAAGCCTCCTCCCACATGGACTCTGTTTTTTCGCTCCCCTTCTCTTTTTTTTTTTTTTTTTTTTTTTTTTTTTTTTTTGTTGTTCCCCACGGCGCGAGGACGCGCCTTTTCGGAGGGGGGTGTAATGTCACAGTCCTGTCTGTTCATCTGGTCTCCCCCTGTCATGTTGTCATTTTTGGTTTCACCCTCATCAGCCTGTCATCCCCATCACCTGTGTTTAATTATTAGTCATCTGTGTCACCTGTGTTTAATCATCTAGTCACCCTTTAAAAGTCTGTTTGTATCTTCAGTTCATGTCGGTCTTTAAAGTTTTGTGATGTGTGTTCCTGCCTGTACCTGCCTGTTCCTGCATTGATCCTTTGAAGTATTATATTAAATGGATTGTTAATTGTTAATCTTGTCTTTCGTCTCGTCTCGTCCTGCACACAACCCTGACAATGACAGTTTACTTAACAACAAACCAAAGATTTTAGAGCACTCGCTATAATTTTTGATTAAAGCAGGGCAGGGCAGCTGATTTTGTGGTTGCCTAGCAACATAAAAACCACAGCGCATTGGTCATTTCTAAATAAAAAAAGTCAACCAAAAAAGGCAGTGCAGTGTGCCTCACGTTTTCAGACCTGAAAAATCACAGTCTTTCTGATCAGGGCCGCAATCAAATTCCTTAACATAAAGGAAATACTGATCTTTTTTTAGACCAATATTTTGGCTGGATACACATATTAAATATTTTTATAAAATACACAGATTAAAATATTCATACTGTGTCAACTTGATGTTTATCTCCCGTTGAAGGCGGACGTGAGCGCTGTCCCACACCCTCTCACTACGTTGCATCCATTTGTCCACTGCGGGGACCGAAGATGGTTCACCAGTAGAGTTGGGTAACGTTTGGGGTTTTTTCGATACCGGTGCCTGAATCGATACTTTTAAAAAAAGCCACAAAATGGTGGATGACACAAGAATATCTTTTTATTGGACAAAAAAGTTCTTTAAAATGAAAAATATATTAAAAGTTTAAAGTATACATTAATATTTAAGTAAATACAAAACACAACAACAATAAAACCTAAGCCACCTAACCCAACTACAATAATTTAACAGCTTCAAATTTCAGCAAATCTTTTGCATAAATATTACCATATTTGCCTTCTCTGGCAAAATAGGACACCTCTTCTGACGTATTGCATGTCCTGGTATGACTAGGGCAGGGGGCAGGGTTGTGGCTAGAAGGGATACAGCTCAGACCGGAAACTAACAATGAAATTAATTGTTCTACTTACAATTAATTAATTGATTGTGTTGTTTTAACGTCTACACCTACCACAACCCTAAACTTAGCCCTTACTATAATACAAAAACAGTATTATTGTTGTACAGTGTGATAAAAATAACATTAGATTGATGTGCGCATACCTAGTGGTCAGATCTGTCTCCCTTCTAGTCTAAACCAGGGGGCAGAGGGGGGATGCTTTTGAAAACCTTTTTTCTCTTCCTATAGGTTGGAGGTTGAACAAATTGTTAGTGTAATCTGTTACGTCTGTTACGTATCATGTCATGAAATGTTTTTAATACGAAAACTGTCTAATGTGATCACAATTTCATAAAAAACATTGTAAGTTAGGCCTATTAATTGTAATGATTTCATTTCAAACAACGAATAAATTATATAGAGAAAGTGAACAAAGTATAAATAGAGCTTTTTGAAACTATTTACGAATTAGTAAACCACTGCATCGCAAAATGATTCACTGTTTCGAAGCACTCCAATCGGATCGCGAATCATTTGACTGAGAATGGAACTTCAATGTGCGTATCGTGAATCATTTGATTCAAAACGAAACTTAAAAGCAAGTATTGTGAATCATTTGATTCATAACAGGACTTTAAAGCACTGGTCGTGAAAAAATTTATTTAGGCGATTTACATCAGGACATAGGAGAGCTTTTCGGGATGTTTTATCCCCACCGGGAATAAAAATAATTCAGCAGAGGTGGGGATGCATAGACTAGAGCAAATCGCACCCTGCTGATAGTGCCAGCTGATGTTCGCCAACTGTCAAACACGGTACATCCCTCTGCTTTCAAGTTTATTCCATGTGCCCTCAAATGTTTCATTAAGTTTGACGTGTTTTCCCCTTTACACACAACTGTTGTAAAACATTTGCTGCATGTCGCGGTGTCTGAATCATTTCTCGTGAAATATAGCCACACTTTAGCACATCAATGCTTCTTACATCCGTGTCATAGCACCAGAAGACAAATATTTCAATAGACAGTTCAGGCACTTAAGTGGCACCAAAATGAGGCACCGAAATTCGTGTTCTGTTTTGGTTCGATACATACCGGTCATATAGATACCGGTGCCGTATTGGCACCGAGTTTCGGTACCCAACCCTATTCACCAGACCACGGGAACAAGGGGGGTTGAAAACCAAGGATGCACTGAAAGGGGGTTAGACCCGTAGATGTGTGAGTGATTGAGTTTTGGGCGTATTCTGCCCATGGCAGGAATTCTGACCAACGATGTTGTTCTCGGTGGCAGTATGTGCGAAGGTATCGTCCAATCTCCTGATTCAGGCGTTCCACCTGGCCGTTTGACTGGTTCAGTGGTGAGGTGGTTAGTGGATGGGTCGTGATGTCGGGAAAGTGCATCTGCCTTACTGTTCTTACTGCCTGGTCGATAAGTGACAGTGAAATGAAATTGAGTGAAGAATAGAGACCAACAAGTGGATTGAGACGTTTGGCACATTTGATGTATTCCAGGTTCTTGTGATCGGTGATAACTTGAAAGGGGTTCTTTATTGCCGACAGCATAGTTTCTTTCTGCGGGGGTGAGTTTTCTGAAAAAGAATGCACATGGAAGGAGCATGTCTGGTTGACCATGCCGTTGTGATAGTACTGCTCCTATTCCAAAGTCTGAAGCATCAACTTCTAGGATGAATGGTAGGTTGGGGTCTGGATGTTTTAGAATGGGAGCGGTGGTGAATCTTTCTTTGAGGGATGCAAATGCATGATCTGCCTCTTCCGTCCAGTTTAACCTTTTGGGTTTGTTTTTGAGAAGTGATGTTAGGGGAGCAGATACCATACTGTAGTTGCAGATGAAACGTCGGTAGAAGTTTGCAAATCCGAGGAATTGGAGTTTGGAGTTCCTTGATAGTGGTGGGTTTTGGCCATTCTGTGACTGCTTTAACCTTTATGTCATCCATTTTTACTCCCTGGTGACTGATCTGGTATCCAAGGAACAATGTTTGTTTGACATGGAACTCACATTTTTCTGTTTTGACGTAGAGTTGGTTCTCAAGGAGTCTGGATAGTACGGCTCGGACATGGGTGATGTGTTTCTGTTCAGTCTTGGAATAAATGAGAATATCGGCAATGTATGTGATTACATATTGATTTAGGAGGTCTCTGAACCCTTCATTGGTGAGGTGGGAGACAAGAGGTCTTTGTCTTGCTGAATACCTCAGAGAGATCTTGATAGAAGGACGGGATGTGAATAGTCTTATTGGTTTCTGGACTTTCTATGCTGGTGGTTAGACAAGGTTGGGGCCCAGCAGACAAACGGTGTTGATAGCAGAAGGGAGACCAATGAATGAGCTCACCATGATGCCAGGAGATGTCCGGGTCATGAGCTGTTAGCCAGGGGTGTCCGAGAATAATGTTGTGTCGAGGAGAATTGACAATGTAGAGAGTTATGGATTCTTAGTGAAACAGTCCAACAGTGAGAGTAAGGGTGTTGGTTCGGCGTGTAATACCTTTGCCAATGGAAGTATCATCGATGGCTTTAATTTCAATGGGAGGTACACAGGGTTGGGTAAGTAGTCCGTATTTTTCCACGATGACTTGGCTTATCAGATTGAGTGCAGCTCCTGAATCGATCATAGCTGTAGATTCAACGGTAGTGTGATCAGTCTTGAGGGTGACGGGTAGAATGAGTGACTTATTTTGAAGAAGAGCAAAATGTTCAATATTCACCCAGTGAGTAGAAGAGGGTTTGTGAGGACATCCATCGCTGCGGTGGTCTACTTCACTGCAATAATAGCAGAGATTGAGTTGTCGACATAGTCTCCGCTCATGTTCGGACAGTCGTGAAATTCCAAGTTGCATGGCTTCTATGGAGGGTGATTTAGAGAGATGGGTTGTGGATGATTAAGGGGTTCCTTTACTATTCTTCCACTTGGGTGTCTGTCTCATCAGGTTGTCAATCTTGATGAAGAGGGTAACAAAATCAGAAAATGGCAAATTTTCCCCTTTGCAAATGAGTTCAGCTTGGAGGTCGACATTGAGGCTTTGTTGGAAAGTGGCTTTAAGTGAGACATCATTAAATCCGCTTTGAGCTGCAAGTGTGTGGAATTCGATGGCATAATCAGCTGTGGAGCGATTACCTTGAGACAGATGGAGGATCTGAGATGCTGCATTCTTGCCTCCAGCAGTGTATTCAAAAACTTATTTGAGTTGTGAGATGAAGTGATCGATGCAGGTTCTTAGCTGTGGATCAGTGTCCCAAACTGCAGCTGCCCAGTCGGCTCTGCCAGTTTGCAACGTCATCATGAAAGCATATTTTTTCTCTTCCGATTCAAATTTCTCCCCTTGGAGGTCGAAATACACTCTCACTTGCTGAAGGAAGCCTCTACATTGTTCTGCAGACCTATCAAATTTATCAGGAAGAGCGAGGCTTACCGTCTTTAGCGTTGGTGTGGGGAGCAAGCGGATGTAGTGCGTCAGATGTACGTTGATCGCTTGAAGATTGGTTAGCTGTTCTTGATAACTCTTGAGGAGATCGCTTTGGTAAGCAAACGCTGCTTGCAAGCTGGATTCATGGTAGGCAAAGTATTCTGTAAGGAGTGCACGGAAGCAGGGGTAAAATCCATATGCGGATATTTAGAGATGTTTCCAACATACATAAACGTGAAGGCAGGCAAAGGGTCAAAACCAATAGAGCAGTCCAATCTGTCAACGTGCCAAAGGGTAATCCAAATAGCGTTAGTCAGTAGACAGGCAGAGAGTCCGAACACAAACATTAGTCCAATCAGGCAAACGTGGTAAAGTGGTAATTCCAAGGAAGCAGAAGTCAAATATAACAGGCAGGGTAATACACAGTAAACAGTCCAGAACAATAATCAGAGAAACGCTCGGTAAGGCAGGTAAACTGGCAATATTTGCGGGGAGCAGGTTGTGTTAGCTTATAAAGCTATCAAACAGGAGGTGGTCAGAGAGGAAGCAGAGGGAGCTGAGCTCAGTCAGTACTCGGGTGATGGCTCCCTCTGCTGGCTAGGCGTTACAGTGACTTTGTTTCTTCAGTAGAACACAAACGAAGATTTTTAACTCAAACCGTTGCAGTCTGTTAGTCATATAATGGCAGTAGATGGGCACCAAACCTTTGAAAGTAAAAAAAAAAAAACATGCACAGACAAATCCAAATTACACCCTCTGGCTTGTGATGATACATTGATGTCCTTAGACACGAAAAGATTGTTTTTTGCGAGAAACTATATAGCTGTGTTCAACTTTGGGCTGGCAGTGCAAACCCTTCAGACAATGCTTCCATATGTCCAGCAAGCAAAGAATAACCATGATATATTTTTCTATGTAACAGCTTTGTTGAATATTTATGTTGAGAGCCTTGGACGAAATGATACTCAAACATACCTCAACGAACAAAAAGAGTTGGCAAGTAGCAGTGGTGAAAATTTTGAGGATATTGTGAAGGGTATATTAGCTCATATGCATTTGATGATAGTCCCCACGCTATGTCCTATACCTGTTCTTACTGAAGTAAATGACACTTCATCTGATTTTACTTTAAAGCAGTCTCAGGTAACAGCAGATAGTGCATATCACTCTGCCTCACTAGCCTCAGCAGCCACAGGCTTCGAATCCCCATAGCTCACTGCTAGTGACTTAAATCCACTTAGAGTGCAGAGAGTCATAGTGGAACTTCTTGTAATCAGAACTGACTTAACTGTTCATAGGAACTCACCATTACATCTTTGAGTTTTTTCTGGACATGTTCCTTGTCCACCCAATAAAGTTGACCATGACATTAGATTAAAACATCAGATCAAACAACAGATCAATCTTTTGGATGAAACAAACATCAGGCAAGACACATACTGTACAGAGCATCTGGAAGCTTTAAAGAGACATCTTCAGGAGTTACTTGACGCTGGAGTCATATGAGAATCTCAATCTCCTTACTCTTCTCTTCACTCAGTGTGGTTGTCAGAAAGAAAAATGGTGACATACGATTATGCATTGACTACTACTACAAAAAAAAAAAAAAATCAAAAGACCTTCATGGATGCATGTGCACTCGAAGGTACGAAGGAAAGTCCTACCTAAAAAAGAGCTGCACCTCGTGAATGTCTCGACCACCCATCTCTTGCAGCTTGTATGCCTAGACTTCCTGACTCTAGAGCTGATTTTGATCTCTTGCTATCCCAAATCCTTAGAGTCCCTGCATTTCATTTCATTTATTTAGTCTCCTAGGGCTGGGATTCGGGCCAATTTTCACGTCATAGTTCAGACGCGGGTTTCAGGCCTGTTTTAGGATTCTCTCTATATTTATATTTTTGACAATTATGGTGATGAAAAATATTTGTCGTGCTGTTGGAAACAACACTAGACCACAATTATCGAGACCAGCTCGAACAGTGTAGTGTCAGCACAGCTGGAAGAGTTCCGCAAGCCAAGTGCAATAAGTTAAAGCTTGCCACAAATCACTAGCAAAAGTAATTAACATGCAAAGATGAAGCTGATGATCATGACTCGTCATCTCCTCATTGGACGTGCCTTAAGCAAGAAATGCATCTTTACGGATTAATAAAAGAGTTTTTGTGTTTCGATTTGAATTATTTTGTTAAAGTAATCATTTAAAGCTTTCTATAGATATATTTATCATGTCTATGTGGCAGGTATTCACTGAGTTTCAGTTTCCTTTTCAAGACCGAAACAGCATCCTGTTGGTTTTCTTTGTTTTAGGCTACAAAAGCACAACATTTTGTTGATATTGTGAATGCACACAAATAAAACTAGACTCTTTACAGTTCCGAATAATGTCCTAGGTACCCAAAACGGTTGGGTCCGATAATGGCGCAGATCTGGCACAATCATGCCAGCAAAAAACTCTACAATTAGCCGGCACTGGTCTGAGTCTTGTTTGCTAAATTAAATATATCTCCATGGGGTCAACAAACGTGCCAGCGCGTTTTGTGGCAGTTTTTCTAATAACCCCAAAAGGAACTTCAATTACTCCGTCATTTCTGAACGTACAGATAAAAGCAGTACATCAATCGAATCTGAAGGGCCTACTTTTATTTGTATACACTCATAATAACAATTGTGATTGTGATTTTGCAAAATAAAGAAAACAAACAGGGTGTGCTGTCTGCCGTGTTGGTCTCCATGATCTTCATTCAGAAAAACGCGTCATTAAAATATACTATAACTCAGCCGATACACAACACAGGGGCATGTGCAATATAGAGCAAGCTTGAGATGTATACTTACAAACGAAGTAAGTTTTATCGAAAACAAATATTCTGTGATCAAGTAATCCATATGAAACCATGTCCAGTCTATCCGAACATTATAAAGTATGTTTCATTTCATTGCAACTAAATGTCTCACGACGCCAGGATGTTTTTTAATGTTCTAGAAAACGATGCTATATAAAGTAATCTTACGATGTTACACTTAATGAAATAGTCTAAGAATGTTTAGACAACATGTTGTCACAGTCAGGCGGGTTGAGGAGTGAAGATTGACGAGGAGAACCGGAGTAACTGAATGAATAAGGTTTATTAAATAAAACTGCAAATGATAACAAATAAACAAAACCGGGAGCAAGAAAAGAGCACATGACAAAACAAACGGAAGTAACATAATCAACATTAACCGACAAACGGGGTGTGCAAACACAGACTCTTAAATACACTGAAACGGGGGCGTGGTCACAAACAAGGTAACAGGATAACGAGGGGGAAATACAAATATGGGCATGAACAAACCAAATGGAAACAAAACTAGAGGGGAAGACAAGGACTAAACCATTAACATCGGGGGAAAAACACTAGGAGAACAGAACATAATCCTGACATTACCCCCCCCCCCTCCCCGAAGGCGCGTCTCGCGCCTAATAACATCTATATGGGAGGGAGGGTGGGCGCCCTGGAGACCGCTAGGTAGGGACACAGGATACAGAGGTGGTTTCCAGGGCGGATCAGGGAGCTCAGGTGGCCATGGCCGGGTAACCAGTCCAGGAGGCCATGGTGGGTCTGGGAGCTCAGGGGGCCATGGCCGAGTAAACAGTCCAGGTTGCCATGGCGGATCTGGGGGCTCAGGAAGCCATGGCCGAGTAAACAGTCCAGGTGGCCATGGCGGATCTGGGGGCTCAGGAAGCCATGGCCGAGTAAACAGTCCAGGTGGCCATGGCGGATCTGGGGGCTCAGGAAGCCATGGCCGAGTAAACAGTCCAGGTGGCCATGGTGGATCTGGGGGCTCAGGAAGCCATGGCTGAGTATACAGTCCAGGAGGCCATGGCCGAGTAAACAGTCCAGGTGACCATGGCTGATCTGGGGGCTCAGGAAGCCATGGCTGAGTATACAGTCCAGGAGGCCATGGCCGAGTAAACAGTCCAGGTGACCATGGCTGATCAGGGGAGTAGCCCCCCCAAAAAAAATTTTCTTGGGGGAACCTAGGGTATATTCCACCCAGGAGAGCACGGAAGGGCGCGCAGGAGAGAGCTCCGGCTCTGGAGGGCGTACAGGAGAGAGCTCCGGCTCTGGAGGGCGCGCAGGAGAGAGCTCTGGCTCTGGAGGGCGCGCAGGAGAGAGCTCCGGCTCTGGAGGAGCGGGCTCTGGACGGCGCTCTTGAGGAGCGGGCTCTGGACGGCTGGACGACCCCAACGGAGATTCAGGAGGGCTGGGCGTCTCCAGCAGAGACTCTGAAGGAGCAAGCTCTGGGCGAGCAGTCACTGGAGGGCGCTCTGGCGGCGCAGTCACTGGAGGGCGCTCTGGCGGCTCAGTCACTGGAAGGCGCTCTGGCGGCTCAGTCACTGGAGGTCTGGGCGGAACCAGTGGAGATTCTGACTTGACGGTAGCCATCTTGGGTGCAGATTCAGGCTTGGCGGCCATCTTGGCCAGGGACTCAGGCTTGGCGCCCATCTTGGCCAGGGACTCAGGAACAACGGCTATCTTGGCCAGGGATTCAGGCTTGGCGGCCATCTTAGCCGGGAACTCAGGAACGGTGGCCATCTTGGCCGGGAACTCAGGAACGGCGGCCATCTTGGCCGGGGATTCAGGCTTGGTGGCCATCTTGGCCAGGGACTCAGGAACAATGGCCATCTTGGCCAGGGATTCAGGCTTGGTGGCCATCTTGGCAAGGGATTCAGGCTTGGCGGCCATCTTGGCCGGGAACTCAGGAACGGCGGCCATCTTGGCCGGGAACTCAGGAATGGAGACCATCTTGCGTGCAGACTCCTGCGTGGCAGCCATTTTGCGTGCAGACTCTGGTGTGGCAGCTGACGGGCTTGAACGCGGAGAGGAAGCCTGAGACACTGGGCTGAGGACCATCGTGGGGCTTAGGAGGACTTGGGGACACGTGGGGGACAAGGGAGTGAGGTCGCTAGAGTGATATGCGGAGGGTTTTGGCTTTTGGTGAGATGGGGTGACTGCATGTTTCCAGATGGGAGGAGGATTACCATCCTCCACCATGACTTGGAATGGGGAATCACATAAATCAAGAACAAAATTTACAAAATATGCTACGGGACGGTAGCAATCACTAGGAGTAATCAAATTAAACAAACTATCATCTTTGAGTCCCATCTGGAAACATGCGTTAACCATCTTGTCACTCCATCCCACCAGATGGTAAACGCTCAAAAACTCCTCCACATATTCCTCCAGCGAACGCTCACCTTGATGCAAGTTCCAAAGGAGGTCCTCAGGCCGGTTCATCTTCTTGTATTGGGTCGGTCAATCTGTCACAGTCAGGCGGGTTGAGGAGTGAAGATTGACGAGGAGAACCGGAGTAACTGAATGAATAAGGTTTATTAAATAAAATACTGCAAATGATAACAAATAAACAAAACCGGGAGCAAGAAAAGAGCACATGACAAAACAAACGGAAGTAACATAATCAACATTAACCGACAAACGGGGTGTGCAAACACAGACTCTTAAATACACTGAAACAGGGGCGTGGTCACAAACAAGATAACAGGATAACGAGGGGGAAATACAAATATGGGCATGAACAAACCAAATGGAAACAAAACTAGAGGGGAAGACAAGGACTAAACCATTAGAACTGGAAACAGGGGGAAAAACACTAGGAGAACAGAACAGAACAAGACATAATCCTGACACATGTATTGTATAATACATACAAAGTTTATAAATAAATAATTACAATAAATACATTAATTGTATTTATAAATAAATAAATATTATTTATTAATTTATTATTAATTATTTATGAATTTATCGTAAAACAATTGGATGTGAAGTGTTTATACTGAGAGTATTTTTTGACCATGTTTATTAGTAAGTTTGGGAAAAGATGTTTAATGTGCTAAACATGTATTTTCTCAGATATAAAATGTCCTTTTTTACAGTAGTACAATTGCGTGAGTAGGGATGGGAATTGATAAGATTTTTACGATTCCAATTCCATTTTCGATTCTGCTTAACGATTCGATTCTTTATCGATTCCCTTATCGATTCTCATATGGAAGAAAAGGGACAACAAATTGTTGATTAGCATAGTTAAACTGTCTCTGTTTGGGGCTTTGTACTTAGGGCTGAGAATCTTTGTCATCTCCCTAGAAAATATATAATGGGAATGAATGAGTCCTGCAGCTTTATTAGCCGAGGACATGCTAATGTTGTTGCTGCTGCTACCGCTGCTGGGTTGAGAACTGTTAGTCCAGAGCGGATCGAAAACGCAACATTCTTTTATTGTTATTGCAGGCTGTGTGCGCAAATGTTTTAGCATGTTAGTGGTATTTCCTCCCTTTGAGGAAATATCTACGCTGCAAGTATTGCAAGTTGCCCTATTTTCGTCTTTTTTGGTGAAATACAACCAGACTTTTGAGCGTTTGTTCCACTTAGGCGCCAATGCTTATTGACTGAGCGTAAGCTACGTAACGTGCGTAAGTTACGCAATGCGCGTGATGACGTCATTCGTGCCCATTGGAATCGTTAAGGGAATCGTTTGCAAATTTTGCAAACGATTCGATGGAATTGAAACACTGGGAACCGGTTCTCAACAAGAACCGGTTTTCGATTCCCATCCCTATGCGTGAGTCTATGCCTACAAAATCATACTATATATATATATATACACAGGTCCTTCTAAAAAAATTTACATATTGTGATAAAGTTCATTATTTTCTGTAATGTACTAATAAAAATTTGACTCTCATATATTTTAGATTCATTACACACAACTGAAGTAGTTCAAGCCTTTTATTGCTTTAAAGGGGTCCTATTATGCTCTTTTACAAAGTCTTTATTTTGTTTTGGGGGTGTACTTGAACATGCTGTCATGCTTAGTGGTTAGAAAAACGCATTATTTTTCACATAATTTACATTATTACAATAGCTTTCTCCCCAGGCTGGCACAAACGCCTCGATTAGTTCTGGGTTCCGCCTTCCGAAAGACAAACTGTATTGTGATTGGTCAGCGGTCCCACTGCGTTGCGATTGGCAAACAGCGTAGACCGCATTTCGCCCTGCTGCGCCCCTTCCCAAAGCAGCAAACTAGATTAAAGTGATTCTTACGTTTTAAATCTGGATATTTTTCTTACAAAAACACATCTGATCACTAAAGGAGGCTTTTACCAACCGCCCCGGAGCCATGTGAGGCACTTTTTATTATGGATCGACTTGTGTCGGACTTATGGAGAGAAACAATTATCTATACCGTTCAGTTCTAAAGCTTGGGAGAGCTAACGTTAGGATTATTTTGAATGTAACTCTGATTGCATTCGTCTGAAAGAAGGAAGACATATACACCTAGTATGCATGAAAGGTGAGTTAAAGCTACAGTATTGTTGTTGGTCCTATCGTCAGCCTGCGAGATCGCCGATACATATTATCATTATTGTGCTAATGTATTTATTGTTCACTTGCCCGAAACCATAAGGCTAGTGAAGCTATCTACACTGTATGACGAATAAATGTCTTATCACACACTGCACCTCTACGGAGCGGCTTCAACGCATGCACTGATGATCATTAGCCAATGTTTATGTTTACATCAGCCGTGACTCTGCGTGTGTTTGAAACCTCTATAACGCACATCAATGGCACGGCTCCAGCATGGATTCCGGAGAAGTTTGCGGACTCTTTAATTAAAGCTGAAACGACCTGCGGCTCACTGAAGCATCCCAGAAGCGGCTGTCCATAATACATGCTAAAGTTAGGCGAATCCCCCACCCGCCAACGAACTGAATTTCTGTAGGCGGGATACCGTGTTGTGACGTCATTGCATGCGGAAACAAACGATGTAGTCCAAACGAGTCGTTCTTTGTAGTTCTTGAAAAGGGACTTTTTAAAAACCAAATATCTCCCTTTGGAGTGGACTTTGAGATTTGTAACTTTGTAGATGTTTTTTTATGCCCAAACATAAACACCACACACTGGCTACATTTCAAAAAGTGATAAAGCATAATAGCACCCCTTTAATATTGATGATTTTGGCATACAGCTCATGAAAACCCAAAATTCCTATCTCAAAAAATTTGCATATTTCATCCGACCAATAAAAGAAAAGTGTTTTTAATACAAAAAAGTCAACCTTCAAATAATTATGTTCAGTTATGCACTCAATACTTGGTCTGGAATCCTTTTGCAGAAATGACTGCTTCAATGCGGCGTGGCATGGAGGCAATCAGCCTGTGGCACTGCTGAGGTGTTATGGAGGCCCAGGATGCTTCGATAGTAGGGATGGGCATTTTAAGCAAAAACAATATTCGATAATCGCTGGGTATTATTCGATTATTATTCGAAAATCGCACCCCTCCCTTGCATACACCCACGCATGCACGCATGTATAGAGTACACACCCATAAACAGAGAGAGAAGAAGAGAGACCATTCACGCTTTGAATCTATATGGAAACTGTTTAATTCATCAGAAAATTTTGTCTTAACTCAAGCCGTTTAATGGTTGTAAGGTATGATTGCTGAAATATTAGAATGATAAACATAACCGAATGACGGCACTTATTAACATAACAGTCCGTCGATTAGCATTCATCAACTGCTCATAAGGCTAAGATATTTCTATTTAGAAATGAGTATGATTAGTTAAACCATGGATATTAGGATTAAAACATTGCGCGCTGAAACGTGCACAGATGGCTTAACCGTGTTCGCTAAAACATATTGTGAACATCCTGAATGACGGTAGTTAAGTGAACATTAACTTTAACGTCCGTCTTCAAAATAATAACCTAGATAGTATTTTTATTAAAAAAAATGAGCATGTCCACATGCTCGGGATGAAGACGGGTGCGCAATCTGTTCACAATTAGTCCGGCCGCCAAGAACACTCTTTCTGATGGCACAGACGTTGCGGGCACACACAAGTAAGCCTTTGCTAATTTTGCCAGTCGGGGGTATTTGTGGTCGTTGGTTTTCCACCAGCCCATTGGGTCGATGTGGATTGGTGGGCAGATGTCCTGGCAGTACTGGTTTAGTTCGGTTGTGTCTGAAATTTTTACGTTATAATCCTCACCGAACAAGACTGCAATTGCAGATGCCTACAGCGAATCACTTCTTGGCTTTTTGGCCAGAGGTGTTTCATCTGTTTCTATTGTTAGGCCTATCTCTTCCTCACTCCCTGAGCTGATTGAGATGAGATCACACACCTTGGCCTCCACTGCACGTTTGACTTCATCAGTTGCGAAACGCAGGTGTTTGTGTCTAGGATCGAGGAAAGACGCGATGTATGCGACCTTGCAAGCGCTGCTGACATCTGCAGGTGCAAGTTGACGCTCCAGTGAAGTAGACACTGTGTGCTTGAACTGAGAGACTTTGGGAAACTCTCCTGGGATTACTTTGAGGTGTTTTGACAGAAGAGTGGCTGTCACTGAGTAAACCATGGAGATGGACACTCCGGATTCTCCGCACAATGCAGTCGTCGCACATTTCAGTGAGTGAAGTACTGGTAAGAGTTCCTCCATGACTCCTCAGCTATCATCAGTAAGGTCAAGGGCTCGTGCATCTGATAGCTTAGTGACAGTTCTGTCTGATAAAACTGCAGATATTGCCCATCTTTGCTCGAGTACGCGTTCGAACATGTCATGAATGGAGTTCCACCTAGTTCGGCAGTACTGCACTAATTTGTGCTCAGGCAAGTTCTGGAGTTGCTGCTTTTGTTTCAGCGCTTGTACTGCAGTGGTGCTGCGATGGAAATGAGAAACAAGACGACTGGCAGATGCCATGACATGGTTTATGTGGTGAAGCTTGAAACCGTCATTTGTTGCGAGTTGGAGCGTGTGTGCAAAACAAGGCTGAGAGTCCCAATCTAACAATTCAGTATTGGCAAGCACCATGTTGCTCGCATTGTCATGCACGCATGCTGTGATTTTTCCGGTCAGACCCCACTGGTCCACAGCAGTGGAAAGCGTATTTGCCAGATTTTCAGCCGTATGCCGCTCTGGCATGGCTTTGGTCTGTAGAACAGCACTTTGAATGTCCCAATCAAATATATAATGACATGTGATCGTGGTGTATGATTCGGTTGTAAGCGCCGTCCACGAATCTGTGGTTAGTGCCATTTTTCCAACACTCACTAACTGACTGCGCAGCTCTCTTACTTTGTCATCAAAAAGTTTTTCCAGTCGGGCAGTGAACATTTTTCTAGACGGGACAGTAAACTCGGGCTCTACAAACTCCATAAGATTTCTAAAACCCTCTCCTTCTACAAAGCTGATCGGAAGCATATCTTTAGCGATCATCTTAGTGATGAGGGCCGTTGTTTGCTCTGCCCGTGTAGCATCCGACTTCTTTGTCCTGACCATGAAACTAGCCACTGATTGCTGCTGACCTGTGGATGAATCTGCTGGGTGCTTCGCCCTCAAATGGTTGTGCATTGCAGTCGTTGATCTATGATAAGCAAGCCTCGCACGGCAAAGTTTGCACTGCACTTCATTCTCATTTATTTTATTAAACGAGTTCCAGACACAACTCTTACTTGACATCGTCCCAAATTTCAGTAACCGTTATATGACATGCAAGTGTACAGTAAGTGTGCGCGGGAGACGATGTGTTCTTCTTCTGTTGTCTTTGACAGCTTTTAAGTGCGTTATTGGCGGCGCCGCCCTCTAGCGCGTCACCCCCGCATCATCACAGAAAACATTGGGAATTTAATAATCGCACAAGCTATTCGATATTCTGTAATTAAATCAACTTATCGAATATTCGAAAATCGTTACCCATCCCTATTCGATAGCGGCCTTAAGCTCATCCAGAGTGTTGGGTCTTGCGTCTCTCAACTTTCTCTTTACAATATCCCACAGATTCTCTATGGGGTTCAGGTCAGGAGAGTTGGCAGGCCAATTGAGCACAGTAATACCATGGTCAGTAAACCATTTACCAGTGGTTTTGGCACTGTGAGCAGGTGCCAGGTCGTGCTGAAAAATGAAATCTTCATCTCCATAAAGCTTTTCAGCAGATGGAAGCATGAAGTGTTCCAAAATCTCCTGATATCTAGCTGCATTGACCCTGCCCTTGATAAAACACAGTGGACCAACACCAGCAGCTGACATGGCACCCCAGACCATCACTGACTGTGGGTACTTGACACTGGACTTCAGGCATTTTGGCATTTCCCTCTCCCCAGTCTTCCTCCAGACTCTGGCACCTTGATTTCCGAATGACATGCAAGATTTGCTTTCATCCGAAAAAAGTACTTTGGACCACTGAGCAACAGTCCAGTGCTGCTTCTCTGTAGCCCAGATCAGGCGCTTCTGCCGCTGTTTCTGGTTCAAAAGTGGCTTGACCTGGCGCCTGTACACGGTGGCTCTGGATGTTTCTACTCCAGACTCAGTCCACTGCTTCCGCAGGTCCCCCAAGGTCTGGAATCGGTCCTTCTCCACAATCTTCCTCAGGGTCCGGTCACCTCTTCTCGTTGTGCAGCGTTTTCTGCCACACTTTTTCCTTCCCACAGACTTCCCACTGAGGTGCCTTGATACAGCACTCTGGGAACAGCCTATTCGTTCAGAAATTTCTTTCTGTGTCTTACCCTCTTGCTTGAGGGTGTCAATGATAGCCTTCTGGACCGCAGTCAGGTCGGCAGTCTTACCCATGATTGCGGTTTTGAGTAATGAACCAGGCTGGGAGTTTTTAAAAGCCTCAGGAATCTTTTGCAGGTGTTTAGAGTTAATTAGTTGATTCAGATGATTAGGTTAATAGCTCGTTTAGAGAACCTTTTCATGATATGCTAATTTTTTGAGATAGGAATTTTGGGTTTTCATGAGCTGTATGCCAAAATCATCAATATTAAAACAATAAAAGGCTTGAACTACTTCAGTTGTGTGTAATGAATCTAAAATATATGAAAGTCTAATGTTTATCAGTACATTACAGAAAATAATGAACTTTATCACAATATGCTAATTTTTTGAAAAGGACCTGTATATATAAGTATGATACTACTGATATTAACATTCTTACAGATGTTTTCTTTTTGTTGTTTTTTAGTGATCTAAAACCTGTTCAACAGATAAATCCTCCTGACGTTTATTTAAGTCTCTTCAACTGTTTTCCTCTGAGAGCTGTTTACCAACTTCATATGTTCAACTACACTGATATTCTCGTGTAAAACAGTTCATAGAGTTTTGCAATGACCTAACGATCAGGTATGATTTACTTATTTCACTTGTTGAACAGAATTCAGAAAAAGTTTTCAGAAATGACACAAAGTCCGTCTACATCTCTGTGGTTAGATCAGGGTGCTCAATAATGTTTCTTGGCCCTTTCATTATGTATGTTTTGATTATACTGTGTTCTAAATAAAATACAAATAATCTAAAACTCCATTCTTTGAATCTTCTCACATTTTTCTTTACCTAATAGTCACATTCATTAATTGATGGGCAATTGGGAGGGCTCTTTGTCTCTCAGGTGTGAATTACTAAATATTCATGGGTCATTGCCACTCCTATGCATATTACCTTTCAATCACAAAACATGTTTTACAAAATTTATATCAATATATTGTTTTCTCTGAACGAGTAAACAAGATGATTTTCACAAAATTTGGTTGAAAAAATTCTAGCCTACCACATCCAATTCTGAAAAAAAAAACTTGTGAGCAAATGTTCTTTATGTGTTAAATGGCCTTATTTCAGTGACTTCAAAAGTTTTTCACTAACCACGCATAAACGTTGTTCCCTCTTGATACTTCACTCGTACTGCGTCTGAAAGACACTTTGGGGTAAACTCCTTTTTCTCCGAGACTGAAGCAATTTCAATAACACAGTGTTACTGCACGGCCATTGGTTCGTGCAGTGAATAATAAACGAACCTATGGCTTGGCAGTGGAGCTGCACGAACCTATGGTGAAAGCTCACGCCAAATTCCGCCAGAATGGGCGGAGATTCTGGCTATATAAGCGCGCATTTCGCCATAGGATCTCAGATCCTTCTCCTTCAGCGACAATATACAGCTCACAGAGACTGACTTCGCTCTCAATAAGAAGAATACTTCTTTTCAGAGAGTGACTCCGCCCCTCACATCCTCCCGCTTTCTTCCTCACAAGAGCCTGTGAGAAAAAAGCAGCGGGGCAGAGGATTACAGAGCACGGTGTTGAATGAGCCCACGCCGGCTGAGCCCCCGAGTGCCTCACTCTCACCACATAGGGAGGACTCGCCCGTTCTCTTCGCTCATCCGGACCAGCGTCCCTCTGCGGCTGCGAGCGATCTGGTCTCTTTTGGAGGGAGCGAGTGCGAGCCGATGGATGACAGCATGTCACTGGCTGCATCAGATGGAGAGGAGCTTTTCATCTATGCAACCCAGCGCGACCGGCACTGGCATGGACGCCAAACTTCCCCGCGTCCTGACTAAGGCTGTTGAAGAGCTGGGTTTGGAGTGGTCTCCGCCTGAGGAGCCCTCACGCAGTCGTCTGGACGAATGGTTTCTGCCGGGGCGCCGCCAGGCCCCTCGTCAAAGAGCCTCGCCGTTCTTCCCAGAAGTCCATGACGAGATAACGAAGTCATGGCGCGCTCCGTACTCAGCCTGCCTACGCGCCTCCTCTTCCTCTGCCCTCACTACAGTCGACGGCGCTGAAGAGAAGGGCTATGACAAACTGCCTCCACTGGATGAGTCTGTGGCCGCGCATCTCTGCCCGCACACTGCCATTGGATGGAAGGTTAAAGCTGCGCACCCATCCAAGCCCAGCAGGACCACTTCGGCCCTCGCTGGACGAGCATACTCGTCGGCTGGACAGGCGGCTTCAGCGCTTCACTCTATGGCTGTCCTCCAGGTGTACCAGGCCAAACTCCTCCGCGGATTGGATGAGGCAGGTCTGGATGACCCCGCCTTCAAAGAGCTCTGCAGCGCAACCAGCTTGGCGTTACGCGCCACGAAGATGACGGCGCAGGCGATCGGCAGGTCAATGGCCAGTCTCGTGGTGCTGGAGCGCCACTTATCGCTTAATTTGACAAAGATCAAGAATGCAGATAAGGTGTCCTTCCTTGACTCTCCAGTCTCTCCTACCGGTCTCTTTGGACCTGCAGTAGAGGGCTTCGCTGAGCATTTCACTGCAGCACAGAAGCCGTCCCAGGCAATGCGGCACTTCCTGCCAAAGTGCTCCAGCTCCACCACGGCTCCGAGTCGCCCCAAGCCGGCGCCGACTCAGCAGCCTGCGAAGGTCACGCCCCCAGCTGCTCAACCAGCCCTCAAGCCTGAGCGTCATCGATCCCACTCCGCTAGACGCTACCCGTTTCCGAAGCGCCAAGGACCCCGGCCCAAGGTAGTGCGGGACCAGGCGCCCCCAGCGTCTTCCTGATCTCAAGGGCAGGAAGAGGGAGGGGCCATGTCTCGCCGGAGCCGGACCAGCCCCCAAGTTACCTCTGTTAAGCCTTCATTCACCCCGTTCTGTGCCGAGTGCAGAAGGCTGCATGTTTGTGCAAAACATGGCTGTGAATCGCCGGCCCGTTGTATTAGCGCCCCCACAGCCTACTGCTGTTATAGCGGAGAAAATAAAAAACAAACATTTTCAAAAAGAGAGCAAATTTCCTCTTCCACTATTGTTAAGCAGCGATCTCACGAGCAGTCAGCTGCTCGAATCAATGCAACCCCTCGCCACACGGGCCAAGGCCTGGCAGGCCATCCCCGGAGTGTCCAAATGGGTTCTGGAAATAATAGAACGAGGTTACACACTTCAATTCGCTCGAAGACCCCCGGGCTTCAACGGAGTGGTCTCCACCTCAGTCCCCAGCAAGGACGCAGACGTCCAGCGATCTGTAAATTCGTCGTCATCAGTTAGGAACCTAGGCGTCCTATTCGATAGCATTTCTAGCATTTGCAAAACCGCATTTTTCCATCTTAAAAATATATCGAAATTACGACCTATGCTATCAATGTCAAATGCTGAAACATTAATTAATGCGTTCATGACCTCAAGGGTACATTATTGTAATGCTTTATTGGGGGGTTGTTCTGCACGCTTAATAAACAAACTCCAGCTGGCCCAAAATGCAGCAGCTAGCGTTCTTACTAGAACTAGAAAGTATGACCATATTAGCCCGGTTCTGTCAGCACGGCATTGGCTCCCTATAAAACATCGTATAGATTTTAAAATCTTGCTAATTACTTTTAAAGCCCTCAATGGTTTAGCTCCTCAGTACTTGAGCAAGCTTCTATCGCATTATAGTCCCTCACGTCCGCTGCGTTCTCAAAATTCTGGCCATTTGATAATACCTAGAATATCAAAATCAACTGCCAGTGGCAGATCATTCTCTTATCTAGCGCCTAAACTCTGGAACAATCTACCTAACACTGTTCGGGAGGCAGACACACTCTGTTAGTTTAAATCTAGATTAAAGACACATCTCTTTAACCTGGCTTACACATAAAACATTAACACATTCCTATAATTCAAATTCGTTAAAGGATTGTTAGGCTGCATTAATTAGGTCAGCCAGAACCGAAAACACCTCCCATAACATCTGATGCACTCGTTGCATCGTAAAAGAATGGCATCTATGCTAATATTAGTCTGTTTCATTCTTATTCCGAGGTCACCGTAGCCACCAGACCCAGCCTGTATCCGGATCAGATGGTCACTGCAGTCCCCCGAATCCAGTCCGCACCCAGCTTAGATCATGGATCACCACCTGGAGATGACTTCAATAGCCATGGATGTCAACCAGATGAGCTCCAGAGACGGATCATCACTAAAGACCTCGCCAACCTAGACGGCCATCGGCGCTACACCACAGGAACCTGATGAGTTCCCTACAATCGAACATTGGTACAAACTGCAGGTTTCGTCTGGCCAGAGGAGAACTGGTCCCCCGACTGAGCCTGGTTTCTCCCAAGGTTTTTTTCTCCATTTCTGTCACATGTGGAGTTTTGGTTCCTTGCCGCTGTCGCCTCTGGCTTGCTTAGTTGGGGACACTTTCCAGCGATATTGTATACTATTTGAACTGAACTGACGATGATATCACTGAATTCATTGATGAACTGCCTTTAACTGAAAATTGATTATTTACAATAATGCGTTACTTACACTATTGTTCTGTTTAAATACTGTGCAGTTGCTTTGACACAATCTGTATTGTTAAAAGTGCTATATAAATAAAGGTGACTTGACTTGACTTGCGAGCAGAGGTGAAGAATTTACTGGCGAAAGGAGCCGTAGAAACGATTCCCCCAGATCAGAGCGATTCAGGCTTTTACAGTCGTTATTTCCTCGTTCCCAAGAAGGACGGCGGCTTAAGGCCCATCTTCGACCTCAGACGTCTGAATTGCGCCCTCAGCAGACGGTATTCAGAATGATCACACTAAAACAGATCCTCTCACAAATTCGTCCAGGGGACTGGTTTTGTTTGCTGGATCTGAATGATGCGTACTTTCATATCCAGATCGCCCCCCATCACAGGCGATTCTAGAGATTCGCCTTCGAGGGAGTAGCGTATCAATACACGGTCCTGCCCTTTGGACTGTCCCTAGCTCCCCGCACGTTTACAAAGTGCATGGACGCAGCGCTTTCCCCTCTGAGACATATGGGAATCCGCGTCCTGAACTACCTCGACGATTGGCTCATTCTGGCCCAATCGAGAGATGAGCTAATACACCACAAATCCTTTCTCCTCAGCCACTTAGAGTGCCTGGGACTCAAGGTCAACTTTGCCAAGAGCAATCTGTCCCCCATCCGACACATTTCGTTCCTGGGTGCAGTTTTCGACTCTGTCATCCTGAAGCCAAGGCTTGGTTATATACCAAAGTGTCTCTCGACCCCTTTCAGAGACCAAGTTATCACTCTGTTGGCACTTCCTCCCTCGGAGCAAGATCAAGACTTCAATCCTCTTTGTCCTGTTAGGGCATTGAGGAGCTATGTAGAGAGATCTGCACCCTTCAGACAGTCAGAGCAGCTGTTTGTATGTTTCGGTGGCCGCACCAAAGGGTCTTCGGTTACGAAACAGTGGTTATCCAAATGGATAGTAGAAGCTATCATGCTGGCACAATCTTCTTTGGGTCTACAATGCCCCATGGGAGTGAGAGCCCATTCGACTAGAGGCATTGCCTCGTCCTGGGCCTGGTCCCCTGACTAGCCCCTAGGAGCTAGGGCCATTTTGAGTCGTTCCTCTGCCATAGCCACGGCGGGATTGTACTGGTTCCCCAAAGCGTCTTTCAGACGCAGTACGAGTGAAGTATCGAGAGGGAACGTACTCGGTTACGTCCGTAACCTCGGTTCCCTGAGATACGGAACGAGTACTGCGTTGCTGGCCGTGCTATGTAGCCGCATGACTCAGTCGTCGCTTCAGTCGAAGTAACCTGAGATCCTATGGCAAAATGGGCGCTTATATAGCCAGATACTCCGCCCATTCTGGCGGAATTTGGCGCAAGCTTTCACCATAGGTTCGTGCAGCTCCGCTGCCGAGCCATAGGTTCGTTTTTTATTCACTGCACGAACCAATGGCCGTGCAGTAACACTGCATTATTGAAATTGCTTCAGTCTCGGAGAAAAAGGAGTTTTCCCCAAAGCGTCTTTCAGACGCAGTACTCGTTCCGTATCTCAGGGAACCGAGGTTACGGACGTAACC
>NC_133372.1:20809765-20872265 GCF_049309525.1 Garra rufa | reverse complement strand
CAAACAAATTTAAATGTTAATCAAAGATAACACAAGTAAACACAACATGCAGTTTTAAAATAAGGGTTTTTTTATGAATCGATTTATTATCCAAACCCACACGGCCATGTGCAGTGGTGTCAAAAGTATTCACATTCATTACTCAAGTAGAAGTATAGATACTAAGATTTAAAAAGACTTTTGTAGAAGTTGAAGTATCAACTCAAGCTTTTTACTCAAGTAAAAGTATAAAAGTACTGGTTTCAAAACTACTTAAAGTAAAAAAGTAAAAGTAATGTAAGAGAAAAAAATGCCATTAAGGACCAAAGCTTAGGCCGCTCCACAGGGGCCTATTGTGCACTACCCCACCTCCCCAAAAAACATTTCTAAAGGCCATAGTGACTATGTTATATTAAAATGTTAATGTTGAAAAATTTAGAATGCACTAGGCTACCTGTTTTAGCTGCATATTTGCCCATTGAAAATAAACGCATTTTATTACAATGCAAATAGGCTACATTAAAGAACCATAAATGTGTACTACTGAGCATTAACGTGTTTAATTGAGCGGAAGATATGATGATTAGTTGCTGCCTATAAGTATTGTTATCGCAACATTGTCAATCGCGTTGTCAATCGCAAACTATTATTTATTCAAACGTCTTTCTATCAAACTACCTACTATAGCTTCATTTGCAGAGGATGAAGAGAAAGCACCCGTTTGATAAATAAGCAAGTAGTCGAGAAATAATAACTTGTAAGAAATCATCTTTTTTGAGTAATGACCCGAACACTGGCTATATCCTTGCTGGAGTGCAGGGCCTTTATTTAAAGTAAAATGAATGAATAAAACAGGACAGAATCAAATAATGTTAGATACTGAATTCAAATGCGACTTTTATTAATAATTTATAAAATTAATAATGCATTTTTGTCATATAAAAATGCATGCAGTAAAGCATTGATTTTGAGCTAGAATGCAGGACTTTTATTGCTAATAAATTCTGTAAAAATTACTTACTTTTGTAGAACACAAAAGATATTTTGTAGAATGTAACCAAACATATTTGTTTACCCTTGATTTCTGCTCTATAGACACAATTTTTGAATTTCTCAAAGTATCTTCCTTTATGTTCCACAGAAGAAAGAAGTTCATGCAGGATTGAAATTACATGATGTTGAGTAAATAATGAAAATTTTTATTTTTGGGTGAACTGTCCCTTTAAGAACTTTAATATGTATAGTAAACACCTCATTTATATAAGGCACTGATATTTATCTTTAATCAGGCTCTTACTGAATTAACATTTTACTCCAATTAAAATTAATTACTTAATATTTAAAAAGAAAGAAATTATTGCTTAAAATCCAGATATTAACTGACTAGTATTAGTAAGATGTCGTCACAAGAATAAAATTACAATGGTTATGTTTTTTTTAATAATTCATAATAATAAACTATGAAATTTTTAATAAAAAAATGATAGTAATTATGTATGGACGTTTATCACTTTACCTCCTCATGCAGCTGTTTTCAGCAGCCCAGCAGAACCTACAGAACCTTTAATGTTCTCATATCACACAACTGCCAAACACGATTCTGTGTTAAATCTAAATGCGTCAAGCAACTTGAACTTGCGCTATTTATCACTTTGCATCGCGCTGTGCGGGTGACTGATTCCGCCACGTCACACTTTTGGACTATTTGCAGTTTCGAATGTCATTTAAAATAGCGCATAATGTGCGGGAGGTCTTCCTCTCTTCGGCGATCGGCCCACTACTCCACCGGCCCACCGGGAATGTCCCGGTTCTCCCCGAATCCCCGATGGCCAGGAGTGTGACGTGATTTGTGTCATGTCACGTGCAGGTGTGATGGATCGTGTACAAACCAATAGGGTGTCGGAATGGTATACTTCTCATCCAACCACAACCAAATTCACTCTATGTGGATGGCGCAATTTATCTGGATAGTTTTTTTTTTTTGAACGATGACATGAATGAAAACTAGCCGAAAAGAAATAGGAGTAACGAGTCTATTTTTAAAATGTAAGGAGTAGAAAGTACAGATAATTGCGTGAAAATGTAAGGAGTAGAAGTAAAAAGTCGTCTGAAAAATAATTACTCCAGTAAAGTATAGATACTCAAAATTTCTACTTAAGTAAGGTAACGAAGTATTTGTACTTCGTTACTTGACACCTCTGGCCATGTGTGAAAAAGTGTTTGCCCCCTAAACTTAATAACTGGTTGGGCCACCCTTATAGCAGCAACAACTGCAATCAAACATTTGCGATAACTTGCAGTGAGTCTGTTACAGCACTGTGCAGGAATTTTGGCACACTCAGCTTAACAGAATTGTTGTAATTCAGCCACATTGGAGGGTTTTTGAGCATGAACAGCCTTTTTAAGGTCATAAGAAAGAGACTGGGCAAAAAAGGCCTGCACAGCAGAGTTCCAAGACGAAAACCGCTGCCAGGCAAAAAGAACATAAAGGCTCGTCTGAGTTTTGCCAGAACACATCTTGATGATCCCCAAGACTTTTGGAAAAATACTCTGTGGACTGATGAGACAAATTAACTTTTTGGAAAGTGTGTGTCCCATTACATCTGGCGTAAAAGTAACACAGCATTTCAGAAAAAGAACATCATACCAACAGTAAAATATGGTGGTGGTAGTGTGATGGTCTGGGGCTGTTTTGCTGCTTCTGGACCTGGAAGACTTGCTGTGATAAATGGAACCATGAATTCTGCTGTCTACCAAAAAATTCTGAAGGTCAATGTCCAGCCATCTGTTTTGTGACCTCAAGCTGAAGCCAACTTGGGTTCTGCAGCAGGACAATAATCCAAAACATACCAACAAATCTATCTCTGAATGGCTTAAGAAAAACAAAATGAAGACTTTGGAGTGGCCTAGTCAAAGTCCTTACCTGAATCCTATTGAGATGCTGTAGCATGACCTTAAAAAGGCTGTTCATGCTCAAAAACCCTCCAATGTGGCTGAATTACAACAATTCTGTTAAGATGAGTGGGCCAAAATTCCTGCACAGTGCTGTAACAGACTCATTGCAAGTTATCGCAAATGCTTGATTGCAGTTGTTGCTGCTAAGGGTGGCCCAACCAGTTATTAAGTTTAGGGGGCAAACACTTTTTCACACAGGGCCATGTGGGTTTGGATTTTGTTTTCCCTTCATAATAAAAAACTTAATTCAAAAACTGCATGCTGTGTTTACTTGTGTTATCTTTGATTAATATTTAAATTTGTTTGATGATCTGAAACATTAAAGTGTGACAAACAAGCAAAAAAAAAAAAAAAAAAAAAAAAAAATCAGGAAGGGGGCCAGCTCTGTAAATAAGTGCAAATGCAAGCAGCTCTTTTAAATAACAATGCATTGTAGCTTTTTTTTTCTCCGGTGATTTGTATCTGCTGTCATTGTACGCTATACTTACCGTGTCCCCAAACATGATCTAACAGGTAAGAATGCAGTGCGCAGTGATGTAGATTCCTATTCTCTATTGCAGACCTAATTTATATATTGTAGGAAAAACAGAAGTCTGATCAATTACCCACATGTGAACAGATGTAAACGTGTGGTGTCCTGATGTCACAGAATCACAAGCTACGCCAGATCCTTCAGCCCCACCCACTCGTTCACAGTCGCCAGAGTTCTGATTCTCTGCACCTGTGTGCACTAATCAACTCCAGCATAAAGCCAGTTAGGGTTTACCTGATTCACTTACCTGTTAGACAATCCCTTCATTTTCCATCATCTGCTCAGCACTCTGCATCCTTCACCAACCTGCAAATCAAGGACAGTTTTAATACACTCAGTCACAAACACATTTACTGAACATTTGCCTCTTACCTGTGATCATCAATTTCTCCTCTTCCAAAGCCTCTCAATAAAGTTCTGTGTTGTGGATATTTACCTGTGTTGTCTCCCTCTGTATTGACACCTGATTGGCTGATGATCCAAACTGATTGACTGGATCACTGTGATCGTGCAAACACAAGTGTGAACACAACCATGCATACTTAAATTTACAAACCACAAGGCCTCAAACAGGGTACTGACAGGAACTGCCAGGGTATTTTGAGTAACACTCAAAGCTCAGTGACTATGGTGGCATCTGCAAACTGTTGTTGCTTTGGTGTTTTTCATTGCAGTCATATGTTGTCAAGGAAGAAAAAATTGGCATGGCACACAGCCCTGTGGTGGGTTGAGAGATCCGTGTTTTCATTTTGACGACCTATGGTCTGTTAGGGGTGAGCGGGGCACAACCTAATGTGGGGTTAATTGTAACACGCGTGGTTTAAATATTTCCACACATGCTAGCATAACCAAATTTACGGTGTTTACTAGTTGCTATAGCAACACTATGCAGAGAAAAAAGAGCGCCAGAATTCAAAAGCCTTTTGAAGATATTGCTGAATATTTATTTTACCATAGTAAAAGTACATTTATGGCTGAAGTAAACTTTTCATTTCAGTTTTTAGTATTAATTTAAAATTAGACAAATCTTCTATTATTTTAATCTCCAATTTGTTATTTATCAGTTTTGATAGTTCATTAATGCTTCGCAAACCAGCAGAAGACACTAACCTGTTTTAAACTCCAAGTCGCGCAGATGGGGAACGTTGTAACACTGTGTTACAATATTCCCCGCTGTTATTAAACTATGCTATTCTGTGACATTAGCGGTGCAGTTTACACGATTTACTTCTAAGGATTTTGATAAGATACCTCAAGAAACAGGTGAATAAAGGCTGACAATCAATGTTTAATGTTCAGAAGTTATTATTTCAAGTAATGTAAAGCATTTTGGCTCGTTTATGTGTGTCGTGTTCTATGAGAGCTGTGTGTGGAGGAGTGGAGTGTTCTTCTGAATGTCTAAATGTGTTTCATCTATCTGTCCACATTGTTTTGAACTACTGTACAGCTGTGTGTTGCAATCAGGACAGTTCAAAGCATTGTTGCGATGTGTCCATTGTCAAACTCCAAAATTCGATTATTTTTATTTTTTTTAAAAACATCATTACTACATTTGAAAAAGTTAACACATGTATTTTACTGACAAAATATTTTAGTTTGTTGTGTATATTTATTTCATTCGATCAGATAACATTTTAAGCTGTCATATGGTCGTGTTACAACGTGCCCCTCAGATGTTACAATGTACCCCACCTACGGGGCATGTTGTCACGTTTCACTTCCTTTCTTTTGAGGTAAATAACGAAAAATGTATACACTGTAAATATGAAACAAAGCGATATATTTGTACTAGACAAATGTGAAAATAATGTGGATAAATATTGTACTCTGAACCCCAAGTGGATTTACATAAACCGCGAAATTCAAAAAGTGTTAGGTTGTGCCCAGCTCTCCCCTACTCAGGTCAAGTCAAAAACCCAGTTGCACATTGATGTGCCTAAAGTGCTAACAGTTCTTTAACTTGTGTATGTGGGATGATTGTGTTAAATGCTGAGCTGAAGTCAACAAAGAGCATTCTACCTAATGAGTCCTTGTTTTTTTATGTGTAAGAGGCCCTGGTGAAATGTGAAAGCAATTGCATCATCTGTGGAAAGAATTAATCTGTATGTATAGTATAAAGGAATAAATGTCACTGTAACTAATAAACATTGTAGTAAAAAAAATTCTTGGCATGCTAACTTTTCTGCAATGTTAACCAGACCATTAGGGACTACAGGTGGAAATATATATTTTATTATAAAGTGATAAAAAGCATCTTCTGGTTCTCTGAGAAGGATTTGGTGCACTTGTACACTGTCCTTATCAAATAAACTACAAATAATATGTGTATATGTGTGTGTGTATATATATGATTAACTAAACCAGTTGCATAATGTCACATTTAAATACCAGTTTATACTTTAAGATATAAGAGATTTAACTTAACTTCAGTGCCTTATGGTGAGGTAAGTTGAAGTGTTGGCTTAACTTACCCTACAGCATTTGGCTCACTTTGCCCCATAACTGGCATAGCTAACTAGCTATCTTACCAATTCAGGCTAATATTTCGCTAAATGATTTGCATGGTTTATATCAAGGGTGTCAAACTCAGCACTGGCTCAACTTACCCCACTTTCCCCTATCTGGAAAATTTGTACGACGTCACTCTTACAATTTCGTACGATTTGTCTAGACTTCAGTGATGATAAGTTTATTGGGGGAAAATAGGGATAGGTAATTTGTGCGAATTAATTCAAATTACGGAATTCATAAAATCCATGTTTTAGCAAAAAATCTACAAGTGCAGTCATACAAATTCATACGAATTAGTCACCTCGTAAAATATCTACGAATTGCCATGCAATCGGGTTGCATTGTCATATTCGTAAAACCCTTCCCTAACAAATCTGTAGTGTGGGTGTACTATTCTGCTGAAAGAGGCCAATGCTATTAGGGAATACCATTGCCATAAAGGGGTCTACATGGTCTGCAACAATCATTAGACAAGAGAAAATCATCAGACCAGATAACCTTCTTCGACTGCTTCAAGGCCCAGCTCCGACACTCATATCCATTTCTCACATCTACATCCATCTATGCAGCCCCATATGCAGCAAATTAACATTCGTAAAACAAATCAACTGTTTAATCTAATCTAATGTAAAATGAAAGCATTCTGTGTATGTAGTTACTTTGATTACCCAGTAAAAGACTATGTAACACATGGTCCAAATTATGCAGGCACTATGCTCATACCTAAACATTTTTCATCCAGTACCTATGTGTGGCGAAGTGCATTCACTAAGAACGAATAACATGCATTAACATACAATTATACAAGTTGTTTTACAAATGGGGCACATAAGCTATGCTTGATGAAATTGCAGGCTTGTATCTAGGCATAGACAAGCTAGGCGGTTGCCTAGTGTGCTACCAGGTGGAGGGGGCGCCGATGAGTGCACGCACTGGCCCAACATTTTAGCAAGGTTGTGATAAAGGGTATGGAAGCATATGGGTAGCAAAAAATTTATTTTGAAATATAAAATGTGAAATTGCAATGCAATTTGTAAAATGCATGGCTGTCTTACTGTTTTTAAATTTACTTTTTCCTATACATGTGCAACATGTAATGCAAAATGAAAATGAAAATTCATTATATACTGTAATTTACATTTGCCATTTCCTACTAGTTTTGATATGCAAATTAAAAATATATTTTAACCCTTAAGTTGCAAAATTAAAATCAAAATGTATTACCCAAATTGATTAGATATGTTTACCATTTCCAATCAAAAGCTGTAGCAAAATTATAATTTGTAAATGCTGTTGATGAACCTAGTTTCTCTCTCAAAGCAGAACTACTAATTTAAAGATCAAGAGTGTGGTGTCCAAATGTCTTTGTTAAGGTGACCTTTATTTATTTATTTGCAATATACAGTATACTTACAGCATACAACTTAAACTCATTTTCAGTCACAGGTATTTTTCGAAGTTGATAGATTGATAGTGACCGTTGATAAATGTGTGTACATTGGGATGGGCAGGCATCCAAATTTCCTCCATTTTATCTATTCATAAACATTCTGATAGTTTGTTGGAATAACACCAACACCTGAGGAAACATTCATGACATAAAAACAATGTACCAGAATTACATTATCATTCAGAACACTATCAGACACACCTCCATTAAAAGTATCCTAAAGTTGTCTTGCACCCATATATCTTTTAGTGTCTGTCACCTTAATTATGTGTGTTTGATTAGGGAGACATTAAAAATGTACAGTGTTGGGATGTTGATTAACATCTATAGTTAAGGGCCCCTTGACTTTTGAGAACCATTTCAAATGTTTCCTGGGGCAATAACTACTAACTTTAAGACACTTTAAAGAGTTTAGGAACTGCAAAATAATTAGATAGCAACATATTTTCAGCAACAAATAAAACAAAGAACATCAAAGAGTAACAAAAGTCAAAAGTCACATTGCATGTTACACATGGCAGCATATCTCTGTAATGTGTTTCAGATAAATGCATTATGTTGTTTATAAGTTTAGTTTTTGCTTTTGATTTGATCTTTTGATCAACACTGATTTTTGTGTATGTTTATTTACCTTCAGAACCACAAAGACGAAACAAATGATGCCCAGTAGTGAAATGAGAACACACAAAATGTGTAAGATCGTCACATCTTTTGTGTTCTCTTTTGCGCTATCTTCTTCTCCTTCCACTTTTTCTATAACCGAATAGAAAATCAAGGCCAGATAATTAGAGATATCCTCTGTGCTGTTTTTCATTTAATATTAATCAGAAAATTACTGTACTTTTAAATTTCTGTATCTGAATAGAAGTTTCCCATTAACACCAACCCTGATCAAACACACCTGAACCAGCTAAATAATCTTTTAGGTAGCACTTGATAATTACAGACAGCTGTGCTGGAGCAGGGCTGGAACTAAAGTCTGCAGGTAGGTAGATCTCCAGAAACAGGGTTGGACAACCCTGGTTTACATATTAAATACATGTGTTACATTTACATATGGCCCAATGTCTGTGGCATTCATGTTTAAGAAGGTGACATTAAGGTTGGGAAATACGCCATCTACTCTGACTCTGTCTTTGTACATTGATGATTTAGGGGTAAAAGTTTTGTCTTTTTAAAAGTAGAAGACTGTCTGCTTATTTTCACTTGTTCCGTCTTGTCTGTACATGTACACTCCATCTTGAGGTGTTTTATCAGTAGCTCACTGGATGATGACCTCATTTCCAACAGCTTCGATTAAAGTTGTAATTGTGTTTGAAAGAAAACAGCTATTGAGACTTTTTTCCTTAAATACTTAAATACACAGATGAATTTTCAGGCTATCATGTAGCAACACATACAGACATCAGTAAGCAGAAAACACACAAAAACAATTTCTTTAACGCTTTGCATTTACATGCACTTGATCTTTTCTTAAAGGGTTAGTTTACTCAAAAATGAAAATTATCCCATTATTTACTTACCCTCCAAGCATCCTAGGTGTATGTATTCAGGGTTAAGTGATTTTTCAGTCCTCGGGCACGGACAGAACGACAGCGCGCAAGTGAGTACTTAAATACTGTATGTTAATAGGCAATTGTTGCGTTTGCTACTGCTAGATAAGACGTTCTTGCTTATATCTATTTTATACTTCTCTAGTTATCTATATCTCTGCCTATATATATATATGTCCATATGTATATGTAGACTTGGATTAATTCGTTGGTGTTAGTACATTTTTACGCGGGTCTAGACGGACTGTTGTAGTTTGTTTACATAGATATTGTATTTATCTGGATTAATTCAATTGTATTTACATTAAATTACCCTCAGAAAGCAGTTATTCGTTCTGGTGCTTTGTATTGCTAGCGTTTTTTGGTGTTAAAGTATAGTTTTGATTGCACTTAATCAAATTAGACTACTGAGCCACGGCCAAGGGAAGCTTTTGTTCTCACGTGGTTCCCTTTCCTGAGCGCGCTTAGATGTGCTAAGTGCGTTCAATCTTAGTTTCGATTTGAGCCATTTGAGCCATTTGCGTACGATCTATTTGGGCTGACTCAGCAGAGGGGGAGTACCCAGCTGTTTTCACTGAACAGTCATTTGGTGGTGTATTTAACTGCATCATAGCAGCTGACGCTGAAGCGTCAGCGGAAGCGTTCAGCCTCCTCGTGTGAAGACCGACAAGGGTAAAGACAGCGACTTGTCCTGCGCGAATTAGCCGAGCAACGCAGCCGACAACGCACTTCGGTATTCTTTTCCTTCATCTCACTCCTACTTCTGCCCTCCTCTATCATGTGTTTCCAATTCATTCCGGTGCACTCTACACATCGCGCTAACATCAAACGCACACGTCGACGCAATCTTTCTAATCTGCATCCTATTCACACCTCTTCCACTGAAACTTTCTCTTTCACTGTTGGCCTCTGGAACTGTCAGTCAGCTGTCAACAAAGCTGACTTCATTTCTGCCTTTTCTTTGCAATCTGGCCTGAGCATCCTAGGTTTGACTGAGACCTGGATTCGTCCAGAAAACTCAGCAACCCCAGCCGCTCTGTCTAATAACTTTTCCTTCTCCCACACCCCTCGTTACACTGGAAAGGGCGGCGGTACTGGACTGCTCATTTCTAACAACTGGAAATACTCAACCCATTCTCTTCTTGGCAATTATAACTCATTCGAATGTCATTCAGTGACTATAACAACTCCCATCAAACTCCATGTTGTGGTAATTTATCGTCCTCCTACTCAACTTGGCATTTTCCTAGAAGAGCTGGATGTGCTACTATCCTCATTTCCAGAGGATGGCACCCCATTTCTAGTCTTTGGAGACTTTAACATTCACCCTGACAAACCCTATGCGGCTGACTTCCATACACTCCTAGCTTCATTTGATCTCAAACGCATTATCACTACACACACTCATAAATCTGGAAACCAACTTGATCTCATTTATACACGTAACTGTACTACAGATAACATAGCAGTCAAACCCTTACACATCTCTGACCACTTCTTCATTACATTCGACCTACATCAAGCTACCTGTGCACCACCAACCCCTCTACCTGTTACTTTTAGACGAAACCTACGCTCTCTCTCACCTTCCCGCCTTTCGTCTTTAGTATCCTCCTCTCTTCCCTCTCAAACCCACTTCTCATCCCTGGATACTAATACAGCAACGGACACCCTGTGCTCGACTCTCACGACTTGTCTAGATGATATTTGCCCTCTCTCCTCCAGGCCAGCACGGGCTGCTCCCTCAAACCCTTGGTTATCCGAGGTTCTTCGTGAGCAGCGCTCCAAACTTAGGGCAGCTGAGAGGAAATGGCACAAATCTAAGGATTCGTCTGACTTGAGTATGTATCAGTCTCTGCTGTCATCATTCTCTACCCAAGTCCACACTGCCAAATCTTCATACTTCCACAATAAGATCAACAATGCTCCAGACACACGAAACCTCTTCAAAACTTTCAATTCACTGCTTTGCCCCCCTCCACCACCTCCCACCGCTACTATAACAGCTGAGGACTTCGCCACATTCTTCACAGACAAAACTGCATCTATCAGCAATCAGTTCTCAGCTCCACACATACAGGAACTAAAATTGATCACACCCGCATCTGGAACTCCCCTCTTCTCCTTCAGTCCCCACTCTGAGGCTGAAGTTAGCAAACTTCTCCTCTCCAGCCATCCGACGACATGTCCTTTAGATCCTATCCCCTCGCACTTTCTCCAAGCAATCGCTCCCACAATCCTACCGGCGCTCACACACATCATCAACTCATCTCTTCTCACAGGCACCTTCCCTACTACATTTAAGCAGGCCCAGGTAACCCCGCTGCTCAAAAAACCTACTCTAAACACTTCACTTGTAGACAACTACAGACCTGTCTCTCTCCTTCCATTCATAGCAAAAACGCTGGAACGAGCTGTTTTCAACCAGCTATCTTTATTTCTTGCGCAGAACAATCTATTGGATACCAACCAGTCAGGCTTCAGGAGTGGCCATTCAACTGAGACTGCTCTACTGTCTGTCACTGAAGCCTTACGGATTGCAAAAGCTGATTCCAAATCATCGGTACTCATTTTGCTGGACCTATCTGCTGCTTTCGACACAGTGAATCATCAGATCCTTTTGTCCACCCTCTCATCGCTGGGCATCACAGGAACTTCACTTCACTGGTTCAAATCCTACCTCACTGGTAGGTCTTTCAGGGTGGCCTGGGGTGGTGAGGTATCCAAAACTCAACAACTGGTTACTGGGGTTCCTCAGGGATCAGTTCTTGGACCCCTCCTCTTCACCATATACACTACATCTCTAGGCCCCATCATACAAGCACATGGCTTCTCCTACCATTGCTATGCTGATGACACACAGCTCTATCTCTCATTCAAACCAGATGATCCATCGGTAGCTGCACGAATCTCAGGCTGCCTGGCGGATATCTCTGCATGGATGAAGGAACACCATCTCCAGCTCAATCTAGCAAAGACTGAGCTCCTTGTTTTCCCTGCCACGCCGACTCTACAACATGACTTCTCAATCCAGTTAGGTTCATCAACAGTTACCCCTTCAATTTCAGCCAGAAATCTTGGTGTAATGTTTGATGACCAATTAACTTTTAAAGACCACATAGCTAAAACTGCTCGATCTTGCAGGTTTGCACTGCACAACATCAGAAAGATCAGGCCCTTCCTAACAGAGCACGCTGCATAACTCCTCGTCCAGGCCCTGGTCATTTCCAGGCTGGACTACTGCAATGCTCTACTAGCTGGTCTTCCAGCATGTACAATCAGGCCTCTACAAATGATTCAGAATGCAGCAGCACGCCTGGTCTTCAATGAACCAAAAAAGGCCCATGTCACACCTCTCTTCATATCCCTGCACTGGCTACCAGTGGCGGCTCGCATTAAGTTCAAGACACTGATGCTGGCATATAGGACAGCCACCGGCTCATCACCTGCTTACCTACGTTCACTACTACGAATTTACACTCCCTCTAGATCTCTGAGATCCTCTAATGAAAGACGCCTCGTTGTACCACCACAGAGAGGCATGAAATCACTTTCCAGAACATTCTCGTTCAATAGTCCTGCCTGGTGGAATGACCTTCCCTCCCATATCCGGAATGCTCATTCCCTAACTGCCTTCAAGTGACTACTGAAAACCCATCTCTTTCGACACTATTTGACTCAATAAAAAAAAAAAAAAAAAAAAAAAAAGCCTTCTCTCTTTTCTTGATCTTCCCTTTCTATCCAGTACTTATCTAACAATGCCGATATATGGTATTTTTGAGCACTTCCTAGGTTGACCTGCCTCCTTAGGACGAATCACTTGTTGCATCCCCAATTGTAAGTCGCTTTGGATAAAAGCGTCTGCTAAATGAATAAATGTAAATGTAAATGTATATAACTTCCTTCTTTCAGACGAATTTAATCGGAGTTATATAAAAAATTGTTCTGACTCCTCCAAGCTTCAACAGTCCAAAACAAGTGCAATAAAGTACATCCATTCATGCACAACGCCCATGCCTTCCACCATCTGCCCAGAGCTGCTTCCATGTATGACAGTTTGCATAAGCTAGATTAAAGTGATTATTAAGTTTTAAATATGGATATTTTTCTTACAAAAATGCATCGATTCACTACAGGAGACATTTATTCAACCTCCGGAGCCATGTGAGGCCCTTTTTATTATGGATGGATGCACTTAATTGAACTTCTTTTGGACTGATGAAGAGAAACACCCACTCACTGCCATTTCAAAACTTGGAGGAGCCAGAACAATTTTTTACTCCAATTTGATTCACCTGAAAGAAGGATGTCACATATACATAGAATGCCTGGAGGATGAGTAAATAATGGATGATGGGGACTTTGGGTGAACTAACCCTTTAATGAATGCAGACTGAAACATTTTCTACTACAGGGTCTAGCACAGAAATATAATTAATAAAAGAACATTTTATTCTTGAAATAGAAAGCAAAATGCATATACATATTCATACCTTGCAACAATGAGTGTGTCCATGAGGTGATTCTGAAACAGATAATGATCAACAGAAAACTGTATCTCACATCATATGCCATCTTCGCAGCTCTTTGTAAGTATGACTAGTGGAAGGTGGAAGTGGTGGTCACGTGTGTGGTGCAGTGTTATGTGCACTTGTGATGTAATTGCATATTGACTCCACTTGGTTTGTCTGCTGGGTTCTACCGGGTCAGAAGAGTGAGACTGAGACGCATGAGATGGTTAGCAGTTGGAGCTGCTTGTGTTCTGTTAAATAAACGTGTTTCTGAGTTATACCTCTCCGTGTACGCAGTCTATAATACACGCTACACAAGAAGAAACACTACATGGTGTCAGAAGAGAGTCGTTTTACGAACTCGAGCCTGCGGTTGACAGCAGTGACACTTGATGAAGAAAGTAAGCTCATCCTGACTGAAGTGAGTCTGCCATAGTGAAAATAAACATGAATCAGTTCAGATTACCACCTCCATTAGTCCTGCTGGGGAATACAGGCGAAAGATGAAGAGAAGATGGATACAGCGGTCCAACATTTATATGACTGCTACAGGGTCAGACTCAAAAACTGAAAAGGTAAAGATTGCCATTCTACTTCATCCTTTAGGAGAGGAGGCATTAGAAGTATATAACTCACTGTCTGTTGAGCCAGAAGGGGAGAATGAAACAATGCAAGATATAATAAATGCACTGAAGAAGTACTGCTTACCAAGAAAGAACATTGTTTTCGAAAGGCACCAGTTCTGGGCTTACCCCATGCTTGATGCGATTACCATCGATAAGTATGTCAAAGAACTAAAACAAAAGAGTAAGGACTGTGAGTTTGGCTCAACACAATCTGACATGATAAGAAACAAGATTGTGTTCAGTATCAGTGATCAGCGTTTAAAGGAGAGGCTCTTAAGAGAAACAAACCTGACCCTTGAAAAAACAGTGGACATTTGTAGAGCTGCAGAGGCAAAAACACAGATTCAAGCAATGGGGGAGCAGAGTAAAACTGTTCACGCCATTAAGAAGAAGACAAAAGATGCAAAATAGAACAAAAGATTTGAAAGAAAGTCACCTCAACAGCAAAAAGCAGAATCATTCATCGGCAAAAAGTGTGGAAAATCTCACCTTCCACGGCATTGTCCGGCCTTTGGCGCAACATGTCATCCCTGTGGCAAATCCAACCACTTTGCCTCAGTGTGCATGTCTCAACAAAAAGACACAAAGCCTAAACACAATAGAAATGTCATTATTCATTGGATCAGTGGAACTAAACAAGACCAGTGGTTTAGTACAGAACGCATGGTACACAGATATAGACAGGGGTTAAATTGGGATTTGTTATGTGGGGGGGGGGCTCTATGGTGGCAGGCTATATATATATATATATATATATATATATATATATATATATCATCATATATAATTTATTCTGAAGCAATATTCTCATCGGTTTACTATCAGCTGTGACATAAATCTGCATATTTTTTATATTTCATTCAAGGGAATTTTTTTAACATTTATATCCCCCCCCCTAACTTCATTAATTCATGTTTCATTTAAAATTCTTACATTTGATCTATAAATTCTATTACATAATATGAAATATGAACAACTGAATTAAATAATGTTAGGATTGTTTTGAGAGTGTTGCTAAGATTAAGTATTTTTTTTATATAGCCTACACAAGAAATTATGGGGGATTATACTTTTAAACCAAATTAAAACACCAGTAGGTGACTGCAAGTGTCTAATGAGTAAGTTGTTCAACGATTCATTATTGTTCGATTCAGTTCGACTGATTTATCAGATGTTTGTGCATTGGATAATGAAACTTTGACTCAACTGATTTGTTCAAGACAAATTACAGAACAAATTATTCAGCAATGAATCGTCTAGTTGCTTTGAAATGCGCTTTAGGTTAGCGGTCTTTGAAATTATTTTTGCTGCTGAAATAGAAATGAACGCTGAATGATTCTCCGCAACCTCTCATGAAATCGGACGGTTTTTTTTTTCTTTTCTTTTTTTTTTCTGTCGAGCCATTTTGAACTTACTGTTTGAATGGGCGTGGGTGCATCTGGCGCAATCATTAAACATATTTAAAAGGAAGCCGACGCCACGACTGCATCACATTTCCATCCATATATTTTTATGCGCATTTTGGAACATTGCATACAAAATCTCTGGATGGAAACGCGAAAATGCGCATAAATTCTAAAAATGCGCACAAAAAACGTATGCGCACAACTGAGTAGGATAAACTTTTTATCCGATATAAGAATAAATGCGCATAAACTAGGATGGAAACACTTTTACCGAATAAATTCCTCCATGCGTATTAAAAAAAATCATGTGACTCTGCACTGATAGAACAGGATAACTCGACTAACCAGCAGACCCATCTTGTAGCACAGCATCAGAAATGTTGTATTGGTCATTCTGAAATGTTTCCTTCACCAGTTTCGTCACTTGCCCACCACGGCGTTTTGATTATTTTATAGTAATAAAAATAATTTAGTTCAGTTAGAGAAACACTGAACTGAACACGGCTGCTCAACAGTCGCATCACAGATCTGCGGCTGGAGTCGAGTATATTTTGGATTTTAAAAAGGCCTGTTGACTGTTGCCGTTTATCTAAAAGGTGATTTTGGAAGCTCATTGGAAGAACATTCGATTCTTATTTATTCCACTGTGTTTGCTGATTTAGGCCTGTTTTTTTAATATATATAAATACACTTTGTGTAAGTTATTTAACAGTTATTTTATTTTTGTTAATAAATTAATAATTCTGTGTTTAATATAGACTAAGTGAGTTACTCGTACTGTTTTGTTGTCGTCCATTCAATCAACTGACGCCGAATTCGAAAGTAAAAGTAAAATGCTCATGCACCGGCATTTACAAGCTATTCAAAAACGAAGAAAAGCGTGGGAATGTGGGGAAACTCTTACGAACTAACTTACCTCCATCCTTTCCCCTCGGTGATACCGGTATTGCCTGTGTTGCTTTATGCGCACAATTTTTATGTGATATTCCAGTTTTGCGCATAAGTTAAATTCGCATTTTTTGGATGGAAACATATAGTGTCTTTACTCTGTGTTTATAGGGAATATTTGCATTTATTCACGTGCAATTGAATTAGCTGTTTATGTGGTGTGTCGTGATTTTGGTTTGCGTTTTGGTGATTGGCTGGTTATTTTTTGTTATTGATATTGTAATCTGGTTAGGGTACTTGTAGCGTTAATGAAGTGTCGAGTCCTGCAATCTATGTGCCGAGGCTCAGCCCCGGATGGCCCCGGCCCAATTTAATCCCTGGATATAGACATTGGAAATGTGACAGTGAAGTTCAAATTGGACTCTGGGGCTGAAGCCAATATAATACCTCTGAACATTTATCAATCTCTGCACGAAACAGCGTTGTTGCAACCGACATCGACTATGCTTGTAGCCTATGGTGGAACAAAATGAAAGCCAGAAGGTGTGGCCAACCTTCAGTGTGTCACACCCAAAGTGCAAGTTTGCTTACCCTTTCACATCACCAGACACTCGTCCATTCCAATACTTGGTAAGGAAGCATGTGAACGGATGCAACTGCTGAAAAGAGTTGAGACTGTTGTAATCAAGCATTCTACCTCCAAAGAGGAGCTGATAGCACAACATCCAACAGTTTTCAAAGGGCTCGGTCAGTTTCCGGGTGAACATCATATTAATGTTGATCCGAAATCAAACCCAGTCATACATGGCCGTAGAAAAATTGCCTTAGCAGTGCTGGGCAAACTGAAGGATACACTGGATCAGCTGTTGCAAGCAAACGTTATAGCGCCAGTCACCCAGCCCACTCCTTGGGTCAACAGCCTTGTTATCACCGAAAAAAAGAATGGGTCATTACGAGTTTGCCTGGATCCTCGTGACCTTAATAAAGCTGTTCTTCATCAACACTTCTCTATTCCAACAACTGAAGATGTCCTGTGTAAGCTTGCTGTAAAGAAAATTTTCTCCATCTTCGATGAAAAGGACGGCTACTGTAAGCGCCTTTTGGGCATGATACGATATAAACACATGTCCACTGCTGGGCTGTGGGCTATGACTAATTTCACGAGCAATGCGGAAATTCCCATTTAAAACCAATCAGAGCTACAGAAATGTGTCATAATTTTTACAAATACAGCTTCATATTATGAGAAGGCTACTTTCTAAGGACTTTATATCCTGTAGTCATGGTTAAATTACAGTCCTCCAGTCTAAAACAACAAGAATCAAAAACAACATTTAGGAATCGGTTCTTAAAATCAAATCCCATCGATTCCAGAAACAGGAATTGGACTCGATTCCAAAAATTTAGGAATCGAACAGCTCTAAGAATAGTTGAACTTGCAGCTCCAAGGCAAGAGGAAACTAATATGTGACATGTATTCCCACAAAGCATTTGAGGATTGTAGGACAAGTGCAAAAGCAAGACTTTAGTCATGTCCCCGTTACCCAAAGATTCTCAGCTGAAAAACCAGTGGCCCCATTCACAGCTGAAAGGTCAGTGGAAGCGCTAGAAATGCCGAAGTCGGAATTTGACGTGCGAATCCGTTAGCTACTAGTTCAGGCTAAAGATATCCACTTTTTCCAGAACCCAAAACATAGTGTAAAAAGTCACTAAAAAAAAAAAAAAAAAAAAAAAAAGAAAAAAATCCATTCTGCGTGTGGATGGGATTGATCATTAATGATGAAAACATTAACTACATTCTCTAAAACAGGAACGCGTTTTAAAATGCATCTTTTTTTACGCACACCGGCAGACAGACGGCCTCAACATGTTTAGTTTTTTGTGTGCACACATTCGTCTTTTCGGGAAGTTGCAGTGAGTTTTTCCTGTTTGTGATTCCTGAGTTTAGGACCTGCAAAAGAATTAGACAGCAACCGATTTTCTACAACAATTTAAACCACAAAAAGTATCAAAGAGGAACAAAATCAGATGTCATTTGCACATTGCATGTCACACATGACAGCATACCTCTGTAATGTGTTTTAGATACAGTCCCTGACAAAAGTCTTGTCGCTTATCTATTTTGTAGAAGCACCTGCTATTAACCTGACTTTTGATTAATCAATTGGTGTTAGAAATAGCTCATATGAAAAGCTAAAGCCCTCCCAAATGATGTTTAATGCACTGAAATAGATTAGTTTCACTGAAAAAAGATTTATCATTTAATGAAGACAGAAAGGTCAAATTTTGGCAAGACAAAAGTTTTGTCGCCTATACAGAAATTGAACAAATTTACTGCAAAAACAAAAATATGTCAGCAAATTAAGTAGTGGTGCTGTGAGATCCAAATTTAATATCTTGTATGACTTCCATGAGCTTGAAGGACTGCATCCATGCGGTTTGGCAAGGATTCATACAATTTATTGATGAAGTCATCAGGAATAGCAAAGAAAGCAGTCTTGCATGCCTCCCAGAGTTCATCAATATTCTTTGGTTTCGTCTTCCATGCTTCCTCTTTCATCCTACCCCACACATGCTCAATGATGTTCATGTCTGGTGACTGGGCTGGCCAATCCTGGAGCATCTTGATCTTCTTCGCCTTGAGGAACTTTGATGTGGAGTTGGAAGTATGCGATGGAGCACCATCCTGCTGCAGAATTTGGCCTCTTTTATGGTTGGGAATATAAGAGGTAGCTAAGATTTCTTGGTATTTTAGACTATTGATGTTGCCTTCCACCCTGCAAATCTCTCGCACACCCCCATACTGGATGTAACCCCAGACCATGATTTTTCCCCCACCAAACTTCACTGTTTTCTGGGTGAATCTCGGATCCATGCGGGCTCCAGTAGGTCTCCTGCAATATTTGCGGCGACTGTGGTGTAATTCAACAGAAGATTCATCTGAAAAATCCACCTTCTGCCAATTTTCCAGCGTCCATCCTTTTAGCAGGCTGTGGGCCTTAGCAAATGCCACACGGTTTTTCAATTGTCTTTTGTTTAGTGCTGGCTTCTGGGCACTGATTCGACCATGCAGGCCATTTCGAGACAGAATCCGACAAACTGTTCTGGTTGACACAGAGACTTCAGGTGACCAAGTCTCGTGGAGCTCTGCTGCAGTGGAAAATGGGCTGGCCTTGGATTTTCGAGCCAACAAACGGTCCTCTCGAGCAGTTGTCTTGCGGGGTCTGCCTGACCTGGGCTTGTCAAAAACGTCTCCAGTCTCTTCAAATCTATTTTTTATCCTCTGTACTTGACGCTGAGACACATTGAAGGTGTCGGCCACATCAGCAGTGGATCTGGTCTTCAGCCTCTTGATAATCAACACTTTTGTTTTAGGATGAATCTTAGGCATGTTTGCAGAGGTCTAGTTGCAGTTGATGTGAAGGTCTAGTACACTGGGGTTCTTTTTATACACACCTGAGACCTAATTGATCCATTATTAGTAACAGGTGAAGCTCATATGACAAGGCGACAACACTTATGTCTTTGCAAAAGTTGACTCAATGGGCTTTACCAAGCTGTGAATATTAGAATACTTTTTGACAGTTTAGTTTTGCATTGAAACATTATATAACAAGATTTTGGGATTAAAACGAGCCCTTTCTTGTAAAAAAATCTTGATTAGAAATATATTTCAGCGGCACTTCGGGTCAATTTGTACACAAGCGACAAGACTTTTGTCAGGGACTGTATATGCATAATGTTGTTTATAAGTTTAGTTCTTCTGATTTGTGCTTTTAGGTGAGCAACACTGATTTTTGTGTGTATCTATATTTACCTTAAGAATCACGAAGACGAAATCAATGATGCACAGTAGTGCAATGTCAGCCGACTAAATGTGTACAATTTTTTTGAATACTCTTTTTTTATCTCCTTGTCTTTCTACTTTTTTTCCTTTTTCTTCTACTGATTTTTCCACAACAGAATATCCTGTAGTGATGGGAAGTTCGGATAATTTTACCGACTCAGATCTTTGAGTCTCGTTCAGCAAAATGAATGAATCTTTTTTCTCAAAAAGTGACGAACCCATCTGGGACCTGATTATTCGTTCAGTGGCTGTTGGTCAGAGCAGAGGTGTTATCGGTGAACTATCACCTTTTAGTGATAGTATAGTATCACTTAAAGGTGATAGTGAGATAAATAATCAGGTAATATAGTGATAAAATTAAAATGGTCCCAGATGAGTTCGTCCCTTTTTGAGGTCCCCCTGAAACATTTCCATGTGGACCGTGCATATGCAGCGCGTTTGTTAGTTTGCAGCGCCTTCGTGTGTTCGCAGCACGTTTCTGAGTTTGGTTGTGTTGTGAGAATTTGCAGCGCGTTTCCGTATTTGTGTTTGCGTTACGAGGATTTGCAGCGCCTGTGTTGTCAAACTGTGGAAGATGTTTTCTTAATTTGTTGTCGTTTTTTTCTGTTTGCATGTGTTTTCTTGTTTGCAGCGCGTTGACCTCACTCGGCCACCGTACCATACGCTTTACCTATGCTGCCTGAGCCGGAAACAGAATTGATTAGTTCATTTCTCGAGTCTTCGGGTTTAAGTCGTTTGTTCATAGTTGCGCAATTGCGCATGCGCGACTGTACGAATCACTACCTGAGACGACTCGTTCTTCCCGAGTCACATTAAAGATTCGTTCAAAATGAAGAAAGACCCATCACTAATATCCTGCCTTTAATTCTGGCCCAGATCCAACACCTTGCTCCAGGCGAACATGCTGTGTAGAATGATAGCATATGGGTGGTCCACTTCTGTTTCCCAGATTTGGGCCACAAGCAAGCCATAGAAAGGCCGCTTGTCAGCCATGAAAATAAATAAATAAATAAAATAAACCAGAACTGGCTCAATCTGGGCAACATTGATTTTAATTTTGGCCCAGATCTAACACCTTGCTCCGGCACACATACACTGTGGAATAATGGCATTTAGGCAGTCCGGTCCTGTTTGCCAGATTTGGGCCTTAAGTAGTGCTTAGCATTGCCACATATAAGCCAACCAAATAAACCAAAACTGGACCTAATGTGGGCCACAGTTGTTTTTCATTCTAACCCTGGTTTTCCCCACATTCCTCATGCAACCCACATGCTGCATGGAATGGTGGCATTTTGGAAGGGGTCCACAAGCAGGCCACTGCACAGCCACATTTGGCTAATAATGAACCAAATAAACCATAAATATACATTATCTTGGTCACACTAGACCTTAAGTGAGTTATGCACCAACAATACGCCTGGTTCTATGGCTTCTAAAAATTGTGTTGTTGTCAGCATCTTGAAAGGCAACACCTTTATAAATCGGTTTAGTAGTCCGTTAGTTATGGGCCGAAGTCCTTCCTTTTAAAATAGAATCCAGTGGGCTGTTTGCTGGTGCTTACCTGAACAATCGCCTCTTACTATAATACAGATCCTTCTCCAAAAATTAGCATATTGTGATAAAGTTCATTATTTCCTGTAATGTACTGATAAACATTAGACTTTCATATATTTTAGATTCATTACACACAACTGAAGTAGTTCAAGCCTTTTACTGTTTTAATATCTCAAAAAATTAGCATATTTCATCCGACCAATAAAAGAAAAGTGTTTTAAATACAAAAAAAAGTCAACCTTCAAATAATTATGTTCAGTTATGCACTCAATACTTGGTCGGGAATCCTTTTGCAGAAATGGCTGCTTCAATGCGGCGTGGCATGGAGGCAATCAGCCTGTGGCACTGCTGAGGTGTTATGGAGGCCCAGGATGCTTCGATAGCGGCCTTAAGCTCATCCAGAGTGTTGGGTCTTGCGTCTCTCAACTTTCTCTTCACAATATCCCACAGATTCTCTGTGGGGTTCAGGTCAGGAGAGTTGGCAGGCCAATTGAGCACATAATACCATGGTCAGTAAACCATTTACCAGTGGTTTTGGCACTGTGAGCAGGTGCCAGGTCGTGCTGAAAAATGAAATCTTCATCTTCATAAAGCTTTTCAGCAGATGGAAGCATGAAGTGCTCCAAAATCTCCTGATAGCTAGCTGCATTGACCCTGCCCTTGATAAAACACAGTGGACCAACACCAGCAGCTGACATGACACCCCAGACCATCACTG
The DNA here is from genome assembly GCF_049309525.1 of Garra rufa. NCBI lineage: Eukaryota > Metazoa > Chordata > Actinopteri > Cypriniformes > Cyprinidae > Garra > Garra rufa. Next base: position 20,849,735 of record NC_133372.1, on the reverse strand, counting down.
ACTGTGGGTACTTGACACTGGACTTCAGGCATTTTGGCATTTCTCTCTCCCCAGTCTTCCTCCAGACTCTGGCACCTTGATTTTCGAATGACATGCAAAATTTGAGCAACAGTCCAGTGCTGCTTCTCTGTAGCCCAGGTCAGGCGCTTCTGCCGCTGTTTCTGGTTCAAAAGTGGCTTGACCTGGGAACAGCCTATTCGTTCAGAAATTTCTTTCTGTGTCTTACCCTCTTGCTTGAGGGTGTCAATGATGGCCTTCTGGACAGCAGTCAGGTCGGCAGTCTTACCCATGATTGCGGTTTTGAGTAACGAACCAGGCTGGGAGTATTTAAAAGCCTCAGGAATCTTTTGCAGGTGTGTAGAGTTAATTAGTTGATTCAGATGATTAGGTTAATAGCTTGTTTAGAGAACCTTTTCATGATATGCTAATTTGTTGAGATAGGAATTTTGGGTTTTCATGAGCTGTATGCCAAAATCATCAATATTAAAACAATAAAAGGCTTGAACTAATTCAGTTGTGTGTAATGAATCTAAAATATATGAAAGTCTAATGTTTATCAGTACATTACAGAAAATAATGAACTTTATCACAATATGCTAATTTTTTGAGAAGGACCTGTAGGGTTGCAATCTCATTGGCTAAGATTTGTGCCTGGACTGGGTCTTTGATTATGATCATATGAACCCCTGAAAAAGTAGGAGGGCACCACCGGAACTGTATCCTGTATCCTTTCTTGATGATACTTTATCTAGGACCTGATGTGCATTTCTCCCAACTGTCCAGGTGTAGTTGGGAACATGTCCCAGCGGCTCCAAGATTGTTATGCAGGGCCTCCCCAGGGTTTAGAACCCCAGGGAGTACGTTTCTTCAGAGGTTCCCTCTTGGCTGAAGTTTGGGGGGCTTGGTAGGATTGTCTGGTACTCCTATTATGGGACTGATAACCCCTAGTTCGCCTTCTGTCATTCCCCTATAGTTCTGAACTAGGATCGTGTGATGGCTGGAAAGGCTAAGCACCTTTATGACCATATCTAGCCCAGTCAACAATTTGATCTCACAATGTTGTCACTATGAGCTCACAATATTCTCATGGTGCGGTCACAATGTGTGTGTCACAGTGAACTAAAAGTGTAACCACACAGAGGTCTCACTGTGTGCTCATACTTTGTTCACAACATGAGGTCAGTGCACAATCACAGTGCACTCATACTGTGGTCAAAATATGAGGTCACATCACACTCACTGTGTGCTCATACTGTGATCACTGTGAGATCACTGCGCACTCACTGTGTGCTCATAATGTGATCACTGTGTGCTCATAATGTGGTCACTGTGTGCTCATAATGTGATCACTGTGTGCTCATAATGTGGTCACTGTGTGCTCATACTGTGGTCACTGTGTGCTCATAATGTTGTCACTGTGTGCTCATAATGTGATCACTGTGTGCTCATAATGTGGTCACTGTGTGCTCATACTGTGGTCACTGTGTGCTCATAATGTGGTCACTGTGTGCTCATACTGTGGTCACTGTGTGCTCATAATGTGGTCACTGTGTGCTCATAATGTGATCACTGTGTGCTCATAATGTGATCACTGTGTGCTCATACTGTGGTCACTGTGTGCTCATAATGTGATCACTGTGTGCTCATAATGTGATCACTGTGTGCTCATAATGTGATCACTGTGTGCTCATAATGTGGTCACTGTGTGCTCATACTGTGGTCACTGTGTGCTCATAATGTTGTCACTGTGTGCTCATAATGTGGTCACTGTGTGCTCATACTGTGATCACTGTGTGCTCATAATGTGGTCACTGTGTGCTCATACTGTTATCACTGTGTGCTCATAATGTGGTCACTGTGTGCTCATAATGTGGTCACTGTGTGCTCATACTGTGGTCACTGTGTGCTCATACTGTTATCACTGTGTGCTCATAATGTGGTCACTGTGTGCTCATACTGTTGTCACTGTGTGCTCATACTGTTATCACTGTGTGCTCATAATGTGGTCACTGTGTGCTCATACTGTTATGTATTGTGTTAGTTCACTGTTATCTAAAATGATTCAGTTAACTCAAACTTTTACACCCACATTCTTTATTTCCATCAATAAAAACAATCAAACAAAAAGTCAGCTTTTTCCTTTATTTGGTTTCCTTTTCAGCCTGGTGTTGGCGCTGGACAAAAAAAATTCTACTTGGCGAATACATTCTGCGTCTGGTGTTGTTCTGGTGATTACTTTTAGCTTCTTCACCTCTATTTCATTTTGTTTGTGAAAAGACCTGACACATTCTAAAAACACAAAGAGCAAGGTGTTAACATTACAATTTCTATAGCAGCATCCAGATGCATAAACCAAAACTTAAACACTTACTTTTCAAACATGTCAGGAGCACAGGTGGCAACACCTTCTTCCCATCTTTCCCCGTTCTGTTATACAGACAGAGAACATTGTCTGACGCTATGCTTTTTAAAGCCTGTCTCACCATCTCACCTATATTGGAGCTGCCGTGAGTATGGATGAGATAGTGCACCTGACAAAAACATACATAATATTGTCATGATTAAAATATACCAGGCTTCAACATTTCTTTTACATGGTATCTGCTGCAAAAAAAAAAATAAACAAATAAAACTGTGGCTTTGTAAAAACAAACACTAAATTTATATAGTAGTACTAACATAAAGCTCTCGATAATTTTTGTCTTCTTCAAGCCTCTGACAGAAGGCTTCAAACGTTTCAAAGCTGGAGCACTGTTGTTGTTTAAAAAGTTCCTCATGGGCATCTTCTTCTGCCCGCTTCATGAGAACAGACTTAACTTTTGCCAAGTCATTCATGATAACAGCTTGTCTCTGTTCCAGCATTTGAATTTGTTGGAGTATCTTAGTATTCAGATCTGAAAAAATGTAAAGTTAGATTGTTATATAGCAAAGGATGTTTTATGTCTGTATAAATAAATAATGTCTAATTGATATATCACATACCAAACAATTTCTCCATGGTGACTTTGTATTTTGTTTCCTTTGGTTCCTTCCCTGTTATCAAAATGACATACATAAGGTCAGTGAAATTGCATTTTTTATCTAAATCAGTTATATTGTTTCTATAATTTATTTTTCTACATCAATTAAACCGTTTTTTCCCTGATCGTTTTATCCACAATGCACATGCAAGTGGTTCACTTTAATTGTGGGGACATTTGGTACAAAGTAAAACACACACACACACACACACACACACACACACACACGCACACGCACACACACAATAAATTATATTAAATTATAACTCAACTGAAGAAGCAGAGCTTTTAGGATGATCATCCTCATGCATTGCCACATTTCCCTGAAGAGTATCTGTGAGAGTCATGACACAAAATTCTCTTATAAGGTACCTTGTGATGTGTTTGCATGTGTTAAAGGGAATATCTATTGTCTCACCTAAGAATACTGGTTTGGGCTGGCTTGAGTTTAAATAACTGTCATCAGGGCTTTCATTGTTATCATCCAGACAGTCACCTGAACAATGTGAATTAGAATGATCAAATTAGCTTAACCAGATTCAATTTAAGAGAAAAAGTGTTTCATACTCCAGATGTTTCGACACACAGAACTTTCTGAATAAGTGGACTCTTGACTACTTTCAAGAAAAGACATAAGACATTCAAAACCTGCAAATAAAATTATAAAGCTGATTCTGCTAGGTTCCTTAGATAAGTTAAAACACAAGCTTACCATGGTATCTGGGAGTTTTGGCCAGCTGAACATTCTTTGTCTTCAGACCAACTCGCTTCATTGCATTTCTTGACTTCTTTAAATGCACATCATCTGTTTATCATGTTAAAATTAGTATGATCACCTAATCTTTTGCCATAACAAACCTTGTATACACAATGAATAAACAATGTATACACGCCTGGTATCCTGGTTTGCACTGGAATTTCTTTATAAGTCATGTGATGTTGTTGAAGATCATGAAATTCTGAGAGGAAGATATAGAAGTAAGTGGCTTAATGTACATCAATACCTGAATGCATGGGTTTTCAAACCGGGGTCAGGGGCCCACAACAGGCCTCCAGAGGGTTGTAAGGGTCTTCATAAAATTCATAAAAAACAAAAATATTAATATATTCAAACATTGTTACAGTCACATTTTTAAGTTATTGATAGAGACATTTAAGTGTTTATATTTGTTTTTTATCTGTAGTATGGGATTTGTATTTCTTTGTAAAAGAGAATTCTTTGTAAAGCTTCTAAAACTAATACATTTGAACTAAAAATGTTTATCTTCAGGTTTACATGTCCAACATTACTCCTTAGCTAAAGGTTCATCATATATGGTGGGTTTTGGCAATATAAAGTGTAAAAACCTCTGCATAGTAACACATTATACACACCAATAATACATGAATTTATCTTTTGTATATGTGTGTATATGTTTAAATCACCTGAGACATCAGAGCTTGTGGGCTTGGGATCATCCTCATCTTTTTTCCCACTTCTCTGAAGAGTATCTTTAAAGATAGATCATGCAGAAGAAAAATAATTTTTATTAAATAAAAGTTTAGTTAAAAAGTTAAAACACTGTCACACTGAACTTTCTGAATTAGTTGAATATTGACTAATGTTCAAAAGAAGAAAGAAAATGGATTGAAAAAACATAAAAGTGCTTTAGCAAGTTCAAAGTTCTTCATCAAAGTTAAAACAGGCTAACCATGGTATATAGGAGGTTTGGGCAGTGGGACATTTCTTGACTTCAGACCAGATTGCTTCACTTCATTTCCTGTCTGCTTCAAGTCCATATCATCTGTTTAGTACATACTGTGACGAGTGTCTGGGGGCTCATCAGCGTCGCCCTGGCAACAAACGATCTGCACCTGCACGTCCTCATCACGGCAGATCGGCCACCGCTGTTTCCCAATCAACAGCCGGCTTTAAGCCGGCACTCCGCTCAGCCAAGGAGACTTGGATCTCACGCTGGAAAGAAACGGCTCTAACCTGTGTTCTCTTCTCTTTAGAAAGCAGCGAGTGACCGATCTCCCTCACTGGAGCACCCCCTGGCCACCCACTTTCAAGGATCTGAAGAGCACCTCACAGACAAGCTGCACCAGCCTCACACCACGCTTCACCATCACTTTTCAAAGTATTTTGGCAATAAATCCACCCTCCGGGGTTGTTCACTCAGCTTTCCTTGTCGTGTGATTCTTCACCCGTGACACCTGGTGGAGAATGCGGGCAACTGCATGAAGAATCACCGGCAAGTGTTTGCACAACACCCCACTAAAAGTAATTTTTTTTCTGTTCTCATCTGTTGCAGCGGAAAACGGTGCGCGCTCTTCCCCAAATGGAGATGCGGGACCTGCTTCAACGCCTCACAGAGGTGAGCGTCCGCCAGCAGCAAATAGTTGAACATCTCGCCACCCGGCAGGGCAGAACCGAAGAGGAACTCACCGCCATCCGAGCCCGCGCTGCCCAGCAAATTCCGCTGCCTGACCCACGAGCGCAAGCCACCCGCCTGTTGCCAAAGATGACGGCACATGATGATGTGGAGGCTTTCCTCCAAATGTTCGAGACCACCGCCACTCGCGAGGGTTGGGCCGTTGAGGAATGGGCGCTGGCGCTGGCACCTTTGTTAACCGGCGAAGCCCAGCGGGCTTATTTCTCCCTCTCCACAACGGCCGCTGAAAGTTATACAGAGGTGAAGCGGGAAATCCTAGCCCGGCTGGGCTTATCTTCCATCAGCGCCGCCCAACAGTTCCACGAATGGGAATACAAAGCCCGTGTGCCAGCCCGCGCCCAGGCGGCCGACCTCGCTCGCCTCGCCCAACATTGGCTTTTGGATGGAGAGCCTACCGCTGGTCAGGTAGTGGAACGGGTGGTGATCGATCGTTTCCTACGCGCCCTCCCGCGATCCCATCGGCAGGCTGTGGGGATGAGAAATCCCACCACCGTCCTCGAGCTTGTGGAAACGATCGAGCTGGCGGACGCTGTACAACACCGGGAAGCTGGGGATAGAGCGCCGCCGTTTCCCCGGAGGGTGGGCCAGGAGCGACGCGCGCCGGAGGGCACCTCTCGCCCAGTCAGCAGGCCAACGGTTCCCTCGCCTCAGGACGATCCCATGCCCACCGCCGAGGTCTCCACCCCACCACGGACCTGGCTGATGGGCTGTATTGTCCACCAAAACCCTCCACCGGCGGCCCCGGAAGTAGACATTATCCTGAATGGAAAACCCATGAGACCGTCCTCGACTCCGGCAGTGCGGTCACTCTCGTCCACTCGCTGCCAGTGGCGCCTGGCCAGTAAAGGCTGGGCTGGTGAAAGATCTCCCTGTGGCCGTACTGCTGGGCAGGGACTGGCCTGGATTTGATCGCCTGCTTGCTGCCGTCATCACCCAGCCCGTCAGCCCGCGAGGGAACCGTCGCCGCCGTCGCCGGCCTCAAGGACCTCGCCGCCGGCCGGCCCTGCTAGCCTCGGACAGCGGGAGAGATGGTGAGTCCCCCTCGCAAAACTCTAACCTGTTCTTTGATGTTTTCCAACAGGCCACCCGAGGGGACTCTTTTGCCAAGGAACAGCGGGAGGACGATCGTCTTAAACATTGTTGGACACAAGTACGGGCCATCGACAATGAAGACGTCCTCCCACGGCCCCATCCTCTCCCGCACTTCATTGTCCGTAACAGCCTGCTGTACTGTGTTGCACAACGAAGGGGGGAGGAGAAGGAGCTTTTAGTTGTCCCGCGGGCCAAGACCGAAACCGTCCTGGAGCTGGCCCACTCACACCCAATGGCAGGTCATTTGGGCGCAGCCAACACCATTCAGCGGATTCGGGACCGGTTCCACTGGCCAGGCCTCGACGCAGATGTCAAGGCCTTCTGTCAGGCCTGCCCGACCTGCCAAATTACGGCGCCCAGGACACCTCCCCCCAGTCCTCTCATCCCTCTGCCCATCATTGAGGTGCCCTTCGAGCGCATCGGATTGGATCTGGTAGGGCCGTTGCCAAAGTCTGCCCGAGGACACGAACACATCCTGGTCATCGTGGACTATGCCACCCGCTACCCAGAAGCAGTCCCCCTGAGGAAAGCCACAGCGAAAGCCATCGCCCAGGAACTGTTTCTGCTGGCTAGTCGCGTTGGAATACCATCAGAAATCCTGACTGACCAGGGAACACCGTTCATGTCCCGGCTAATGGCTGATCTGTGCAGGCTGCTGCGGGTGAAGCAGTTGAAGACCACAGTCTACCATCCGCAAACTGACGGGCTTGTGGAACGCTTCAACCAGACCCTGAAGCAGATGCTCCGGAGGGTAGCGGTGGAGGACAAGCGAGACTGGGATCTGATGATTCCATATGTGATGTTCGGCATCAGGGAAGTTCCACAAGCCTCAACTGGCTTCACCCCCTTTGAGCTTCTCTTTGGCCGTCAACCTCGGGGCCTCCTGGACGTCGCCCGAGAAGCTTGGGAGCAGCAGCCTGCCCCCCTCCACACTGTGGTGGAGCATGTGAAACAAATGAGGGAGCGGATCGACCGGATCATGCCATTAGTCCGGGAACACCTCAGCCGAGCACAGCAAGCCCAACAACGTCATTACAACAGGGCAGCCCAGCCACGGGAGTTTCAACCGGGAGATCGCGTCATGGTCCTGGTCCCCACGTCGGCATGTAAGTTCCTCGCCTCCTGGAAAGGACCCTACACAGTGACGGAAAAAGTCGGTCCTGTTACTTACCGTCTCAGACAACCTGGGAGAAGACAGAGTGAGCAGTTATACCATGTTAACTTATTAAAGAAGTGGATTGGGACCAGGGACCAACTCGCAGCACTCAGTCTCACCGACCCCGTGGTTGTCGACGTCAACCCACACCTCTCGGCTGCCCAGAAAGCCGAGCTGCAGCACCTGGTCGGTCAGTTCCCAGATGTGTTCTCCTCCCGGCCCGGGCAGACCAACGTCATCCAGCATGACATCAGGACGCCCCCTGGAGTGATCGTTCGGCAACGGCCCTATCGAGTCCCGGAAGCTCGTCGGCAGGCCATTGAGGAGGAAGTTCAAGAAATGCTGAAGTTAGGGGTAATTGAACCATCACACAGCCCTTGGTCCAGCCCCATTGTGATGGTCCCGAAGCTGGACGGCACCCTCCGCTTTTGCAACGACTTCCGCCGCCTGAATGAGGTCTCCCAATTCGACGGCTACCCCATGCCTCGGGTGGATGAACTCCTGGATCACTTGGGGAGAGCCCGGTATATTTCCACATTAGACCTCACAAAAGGTTACTGGCAAGTGCCCCTCACTCCTGCCGCCAAAGAAAAAACCACCTTCTCCACCCCTAGCGGCCATTGGCAGTACCGGACTCTCCCCTTCGGCCTCCACGGCGCCCCCGCGACGTTTCAGAGAATGATGGACATCCTGCTGCGGCCGCACCAAGCCTATGCGGCCGCCTACCTGGACGACGTGGTGGTGCATTCCGAGGCATGGGAGGACCATCTGGATCGTCTGCGGAGGGTGCTCTCAGAACTCCGCCGGGCTGGACTGACCGCCAACCCCCGCAAATGCCACCTCGCCTTGTCGGAAGCCAAGTACCTGGGTTTTCAGGTTGGCCGGGGCCTGATCCGCCCCCAGGAGAAGAAGGTCGAAGCCATCCTCACCGCTCCCAAACCGGAAACCAAAACCCAGGTACGAGCCTTTTTGGGGTTGGCGGGATATTATCGCTGCTTTATCCCTAACTTCTCCTCCTTAGCCGCCCCCCTGACAGACCTGACCAGGAAGGGGCAGCCCGAGAAGATACGGTGGACTACAGCCGCGGAAGAAGCCTTTGCCAGCCTCAAGACCGCTCTCACTTCCTCGCCGGTCCTCCGAGCCCCGGACTTCAGCTGCCCCTTCCTGCTGCAGACGGATGCCTCCGACACAGGATTGGGAGCAGTGTTGTCACAAGTCCTGGAAGGTGAGGAGCATCCGATCATTTACATCAGCAGGAAGCTGTCCCCCGCCGAGAGAAACTACGCCACCGTCGAAAGGGAAGCCCTGGCCATCAAGTGGGCAGTCCTGGAGCTGCGGTACTACCTCTTGGGCCGCAAGTTCACCCTGGTGACCGACCACGCTCCCTTACAGTGGATGGCCCGGGCTAAGGACACCAACACCAGGGTGACTCGCTGGTTCCTTGCGCTCCAGGACTTTCACTTCGAAGTCCGCCACCGCGCCGGGGCCACCAACACCAACGCGGATGGACTCTCTCGGATTTGGACAGCTTATGCAGGTCTGTCGGGGGTCATTCCCCACCCACCCCTAATTTCACCCCTACTGTCTCCTTTCATTCCCAGGACCAGAACGACGCTTAGGGGGGGGGGAATGTGACGAGTGTCTGGGGGCTCATCAGCGTCGCCCTGGCAACAAACGATCTGCACCTGCACGTCCTCATCACGGCAGATCGGCCACCGCTGCTTCCCAATCAACAGCCGGCTTTATAAGCCGGCACTCCGCTCAGCCAAGGAGACTTGGATCTCACGCTGGAAAGAAACGGCTCTAACCTGTGTTCTCTTCTCTTTAGAAAGCAGCGAGTGACCGATCTCCCTCACTGGAGCACCCCCTGGCCACCCACTTTCAAGGATCTGAAGAGCACCTCACAGACAAGCTGCACCAGCCTCACACCACGCTTCACCATCACTTTTCAAAGTATTTTGGCAATAAATCCACCCTCCGGGGTTGTTCACTCAGCTTTCCTTGTCGTGTGATTCTTCACCCGTGACAATACAAATAAAGAATGATCACGGAGTTATGGCTAAATTGTTTTCTGCATACCAATCATGTCAATATATACAGACCTTCACAGGAAGATGTCTCTGAATTGATGTCACTTTCATCACAGAGCTTATTTTTCCTTTTTCTCTTCTCAGGTAATTCCACAACTGCAGGGTCTGTCATTGAATAAGTAATTGAGTCCTCTGCTGCTGAGACCCCAGTTGTGTAATCTGAGATGTATTGATTTGCTTGATCATAGTCTCCTGTAAGTGGTAAATTTATGTATACTATGTGTATAATGGAAATTCAGTCAACTATTTATTCATCATAGAATACATAAATATATTATGATTAGCAAATTTATAAGACCACCTATCATAATATTGAGAAAAAAATCTTCCAGAAATCTGTTAAATGCTTATGTAAAACTAAAATTGTGATTGTCTTATATTAGGCACAACAACTTGAATTTGTGTTCTTATACCCACATTTCAGCATCATAATCATTTTCAATTCAAACGCACAATTATTGCTATTTCTTACCAATTGATGGTCCAACGATCTTCACAATGTCATAAACCTTCCAGTTAGGGTTTGGTGGAGAATTGTTTTTAATGTTTGAGAGTGATGATGTCCATTGACACTTCAATGTTCCATTGTCATCAAAAATCCAACTGATTGGTACAACAGATGTCTGTCCATCACCGAATAAACAAATTCGATACTGAAAGACGCACACGCACACACACACACACACACACACACATTATTCATAGTCTTTGGATCAAAATCAGGATAACATGCAATAAAAAAGGCAAAAACCCTGAATGCATGAGCGGTATAAGCGCTACCGCATTGTATTCATCTTTATCAATCAATGACAAAGGAATCATGACTGCTTTATGTCTCAGTTGAGTGGTGTCAGTATGTAACATTTTAGTGTGATTCCGAAGTCCTTTGAATATGCCAATTATTCTGGAGTCACATGGCTTAGTGTACAAAGGTTCCATTCTGCAAAAAACCTCACAAAAAATCAGATTTTCTTGAACTCCATGTATAAGGCAGTAGCTATCATTGGTCATTCTGTAACATTCTTTTGTCTTTGGCGTACCAGAGTTAACATTTGATTTCTTATAACTTGATATTGCTTGCCTCTCTGCCAATCTGTTAGCTACTTGAATCAGTGGATCACTTGAACCGCGGATAAACCTCTTGATTTGACCAATATTGTTCTCAAACTTGTACGCTGAACAATAGTGTAATGATCTGTTGTAATTTGCAACATCAGTGAGATGTAGCAAGCAATGCACATTATATGAGATGAAACTCATGCTATACAGGCTGCTACCTTTTTCAACAAAATATGTTAACAGCTCATCTGCATAATCACGATGCTCCATTAGGTTTTCACTGTACAAGATGTGCATTCCAATACTAAGTGAAAGGAAGTGAATATTCTTCTCCTTATCGAGCACATATTTCAAAATCACTGGTCCAGTATAAAGCAAAAATGTTCGGAATTCAGTTGCTTTCCAGTGCTTCAGTTCATCTAACCGCCTGGGTTTCCTATTGAATTCAGGAGGTATATGCTGTCGGACAGCTTGATGAAAATAAGTAATGATGCAAAGATGTCCAGCTGATAATCAATGGGCCAAAGGTCCTTCTTTCCACAACATCAACATTCGCTTAGTCACTCCTAAATCTACACAATGCATGGGATCTATTGGGAACTGCCTGATCATATCAATGTCCAGATTCAAAAGAATGCTATCTGTTTTGTGATGTTCAGGATTTGTCTTCTGTCTAAATGACTCATTGGTTCTGAGATTTCCTTTCACGAGTTCGCTTTTGCATATAATAAACAGCGTAAAAGTTAAGCGTGTTTGGCATGCTGTCCGGGAGAGGGCTCCGAGCTCGGTAGTCATTCCCGAGCCCGGGGCACTCCCCCTGCCCAGGGAGAGGGGTCCGAGCTCGGCATTTGGCCCGAACCCAATAGCGCTCCCCCTAGCTGGAGATGAAGAGAAAATAAAAAGGGGGGGTGGGAGGGATGCTGAAATCAGAGATAACTAAAGGTAGGACTGCTTGGTTATTTAAAGGAACTGTAGTAATTGGACAGGGAGAGTGATTGGATAGGGAGTGATTGCTGATGATGAATTGGCAGTGTTAATTATCTGCGCGAGCTCCTCCTGAAACTTGTTAATGAAACATCACTTCACGAGTTCGCTTTTGCATATAATAAACAGCGTAAAAGTTAAGCGTGTTTGGCATGCTGTCCGGGAGAGGGCTCCGAGCTCGGTAGTCATTCCCAAGCCCGGGGCACTCCCCCTGCCCAGGGAGAGGGGTCCGAGCTCGGCATTTGGCCTGAACCCAATAGCGCTCCCCCAAAGTGCAAAATAACTGCAGGACAGCAGCCAGATAACCCCCCAAAAAGCTTAACTTGGCTGAAGGGATGCTGGACATTTGGAAGTAGACAGAGTGTGGGAGGAGCTTCTGCGTGCATTGCTGGGGTAGATAGAGAAGAAAGCGTTTTGCAGGAGTGAAACTTGAGGCAGGTGGAAATTATGAATGGTGCTCTTGAGGGAGCGGGCATTGCTGTTGCGTGGGGAAAAAGGCGGTGGCTGCAGCAGGGCTTTGCATTGCTGCGCGTATAGGAAATAAGCGGGGGCTTCAACAAGAGCCATGCGTTGCAGGGCGTGAGAGAAAAAGCGGGGCGAGCACTGCTATGCATAAGGGGAATAAGCAGGGAGCTGCGGCGGGGCTTTGCTTTGCTGCGCGTATGGGGGATAAGCGGGGGCTTCAACAGGAGCCATGCATTTGCTGAGCGTGAGAGGAAAAGCGGGGCGAGCACTGCTGTGCGTAAGGGGGGCTCCAGCGGGGGCACGCATGAATGCGTGTAGGGAAATAAGCGGGGGCTTCAACAGGAGCCATGCGTTTGCTGAGCGTGAAAGGAAAAGCGGGGTGAGCACTGCTGTGCGTAAGGGGGGGCTGCAGCGGGGCGCGCTTTACTGCGCGTAGGGAAATAAGCGGGGGCTTCAACAGGAGCCATGCGTTTGCTGAGCGTGATAGGAAAAGCGGGGCGAGCACTGCTGTGCGTAAGGGGGGGCTCCAGCGGGGCGCGCGTGCATGCGCGTAGGGAAATAAACGGGGGCTTCAACAGGAGCCATGCGTTTGCTGAGCGTGAAAGGAAAAGCGGGGCAAGCACTGCTGTGCGTAAGGGGGGCTCCAGCAGGGGCGAGCATTGCTGCGCGTAAGAAAATAAGCGGGGTCTTCAACAGGAGTCATTGTTGCTGCGCATATGGGGAATAAGCTGGGGCTTCAATGAAAGCAAGATGTCCCATGGAAATGGGACGCAGAGGGGATAGTTGAAGCGGGCTAGAGATGGCGTGGACGTGGGTGGGTTGGCGCTAGAACGGGTTGGCCGATTAGGGTTTGATGAGTTTCTTTGATGAAAGCGCGATCTGATCGGATGTAGCTTTTGAAAGCTTCCGATGACCACCGGCCGAGCGCTTGGATCTGCTGTTGGGAGAGGCCTTTTTGAGCGGCTGTGGTTGCTGCGCCTGTGCGGAATGAATGGCTGGAGAAATTGTCAGCTGGGGTGCCAGAGAGAAGTAAGATGGATTTAAGGTGCTTTTGGAACCAGAAGCGTGTGACGGGGCGGTTGGAGTCATCTATAAAGGGTCGGAGGGGAGTCTGGATTGGGATTTCCTGAGCTGAAGGAAAGCGTGGAGGGTTTGGAAAGGTTGGAGGGGTGATTGAAGGTTAAAGATATATATATATATATATATATATATATATATATATATATATATATATATATATATATAATGGCCTTTCTTAGTTTGGTCTGTCTTACTTTGCTTTATGAAGTAAGAGATTGTCTCGCCATCTAGAACTGCTAGATCGGAGATGGTGGGGTGGATGGCTGGGTTGAAGCCTGATGTAACGGCGAGCTCAGAGCATCTGAGGAAACCGAAAAAGCCAAGATAAACATTGCGTCTAATGTGCGGGCGGTATGAATAGAATGGTAACCTTTACGGAGCGTGGAGATGCATTTGGTCAGGATCTTTAGGGTGATGGGTTGTCTGGGATCTGGGTGGCTAGGCTGGGTTTTTTGTATACCTTTGATGAGGAGGGATGTCTGAGAATTGGAAATATGGGGTGAAGGCGAGCCGAATAACAGTTTGTGGAAAAACTGGACTCCGCTTAGGTATCCTTTAATGGAACTGGCTTGGAGGTTTTTATTGGAGTTGAAATGGGAGATAAATGAGGTGACAGTGAGCAGGGAAAAATCAGGGAAAGGTAAACTGTAGGCGGCGTGGAAAGTATTTCCATGCTGTAAGATAGGATTGGAGAGTCCTAGGGGAGACAGCTTGGAGAATGGAATTGAGGGATGCTTTGAGGAGGGGTCTCAGGGGGTGGTCTATGGGAATATCAGTTTTGAATAGGGAGGAACTGGGGTTGGCAGCGGGTCCGCCTCTGGAGCCAGCGATCTGAATTTCTGAAAAGCAAAGCGAGAGAGAGAGTCAGCGATTTGATTCTTTGACCCGGGGATGTGTTTTGCAGTTATGATAAATTGGTCACAAGCCGAAATCCAAATCAAGCGTCTGAGCAAAGGCATGAGTGCGGGGGAGTGGGAACGGCCTTTGTTAATGCAGTGCACTGTAGCTTCGTTGTCACAGTGGACGACAATGCTGGTGGCGGACCACTCTTTGCCCCATAGGAAAGCTGCGGCCACTAACGGGTAGAGCTCAAACAGCGCTGAGGATGATAGCTGCTGAGGCAAATCTGCCAACTCGGGGGGGCCAGGTAGAAGCGAACCAGCGGCCCCGGAGAAAACCTCCAAAACCGACGGAGGGGGCAGCGTCGGTATATAATTCGATATCGAGTGGGAAGAAACCAAATTGCTGTAAAAGAACGATAATCCGTTCCACTGTTTAAGGAAGGAAATCCATAAACTGAGCTCGTTGCGGCACGAATCAGTTATGTAAATGCGGTCCTCGAGTGCGTGGGCGGAGGAGGAGAGGGAGAGGAGGTGGGAGATAAAGGGGCGGCCTTGAGGGATGATGCGCATCGCGAAATTTAGATGACCCAAAATGGATAACAGCTCGCATTTTGTACAGCTAGAGTTTGTTAACAGAGTGGAGGCTATTAGACTCGTTCTGTCAATCTTTTCTTTGGGCAGGGAAGCCAGGAATTTTTGGGAATCTAAATTGATGCCCAAAAATTCGATGGAAGTGCTAGGACCCTCAGTTTTGTCTTGGGCGAGGGGAATCCCGAGCTCTGAGAAAAGCTTTTGGGTTGTCAAGAGGTGTGCGGCTGGGACGGAATCTGGGGGTGAGATGATTAAGAAATCGTCTAACAGATGAATCAGATAGGGTAAATTGTAATTGTTGGAGAGGATCCAGCAAATTGCCTCTGACAGCGTGTCAAAGATTTTTGGACTGCTTTTGCAGCCAAATGTGAGGCGGGCGGCGAAATAGAATTCGTTTTTCCAGCGAATGCAAAATAAGTGCCAGAAATCTGGGTGGATGGGCATAACTTTGAAAGCAGAAGTAATATCGACTTTGGCCAACCAAGCGCCGTGACCTGCTTTTTTGATCAAGGTAGTGGCTTGGTCGACGTCGTGATAGTGAAGAGAAAACTCTTCGAGCGGAATGAGGCTGTTAATGCTGGGGAATGTGGAATTATGCGGAGATGAAAGATCAATTATGAGGCGTTTTTTGCCTGAGAATTTTCTGGTGGCAACGCCGATGGGGCTGACTCGATAGATACTAAAGGGAGGGACAGAAAAGGGGCCTATCATGAAATTTGAGTCTATTTCTTTTTTGATTAGGCCGTCCACTATTTCGGGTTCGGTGAGAGCGGAGTGGAGATTTGGGCAGATGAGGTTTTGGGAGGGGAGGCTCAGGACGCCGGGGTGGAATCCATGTGTGAGACCTGAAAGAACATAATGTGTGAAATGGGGGTCAGGGTGATGAAGCAATTCAGCAGATAAGCGGGAAACATTTACAGGAGTCAATAAATATCTTTTTTGATTTTTATTTGCAGCTTTATGGACAGGACAAACCAGACGTGCGTGAGCGCCGCCACAAAAAATGCACACATGCATGTAACGACAGCGCTGTCTGGTGCACCTGCCGCTGGTAAAGTCTGTGCAGACTTGGTTGCCAGAGGAAGAAGGGCGGCGGCGAAGTGAGGGAGTAGGGGTAACTAGGGTCTCCATGAGACGCGGGACGTAGCTCGTGGATTTGGGTTGGGATGGTTCGGGGCTGGGAGGAATGGATGGGTTGATGAAGGTGCAGCTGGAGGTGGGGTGGGAAAAAGAACGGCAAATTGCGCAGGAGATGTTACGGCAGCCCAGGAAGACTCTGTTATGGAGCTCGGTGTCCAGAGCTCCCCAGTAAGGACACTGGTTCCACTGGACTACTCGGATGGCACATTTGGCGGCGAACATCTTGTGATATGTATAAAAGTGGGAACCTCCGAATGACAGCGCGAGTTCAGCGACTATTGCGAGATAGTCGCTGAGCTCGCGCCTCCTGTGGGGGAAAGTGGTGCAGATGACTTCTGCGTAGCGGGTGAAAGCCATTGTAAACTCAGCAAAAGACAGAATGTGTGACTGTGCGGGTGCGGAATTTTTTAAAGTGACGGAGAAATCGCCTACGTTGATTTGGCAATCGGCGGGTGAGGGAAAGATTGGTGACAAGAGGGTGAAAAGATCAACATCCGCACCTGCTAGAATCTGGGTCCTGATAGAGTTGGGGACTGGGGGAGGTTCCAGCGCTAGAGCGTTTGGCGGGGCTGGAAGGGGTGTGGCTGAGGCCAATGAGAAGGGAGGACGGGCCTGAGGAGGAAGGAAAGTGGCTGCGGGGACTGATAGAGGTTGTAAGCATGAGCTGCGGCCGTCTCCTGAAATGGGAAAGGGAGGGGGGAAGAGAGAGGGAATGAGAGGCACCGGTGCTTGTGGCATGAGCGGGGGAATGCTCGTGCTATGAGCGGAAGGCGGAGCTGCGGGCCATGAAAAGGGGAGAGAAAGGAGAGGCACGGGTTGTGGACGGGAATCGGCCGCTGGAGTGGGTGAGTTCGTGCTGCTGCGGTGGCTCGTGGAGGCGATGGCTGGCTCTCTGCCAGCATGAGCAGCGGGCTCCCGCTTCGAAGGTCGAGCAGGGTGGCCATGGCTGGAGACTGCGGTGTCCGGGGCGTGGCCCAAACTCGGTGACGGTCTTCTGCTGCGTCCTGACGTGGAGTAGGGGACGCTGCGGCCTGAGCGCGCTCTGCCTGAAGCCCTGGTGGGAGGGGTAGATGTAGGTTTTTCCTGCTGTTGGAGAGATGAGTAGAGAGCGAGGAGTTCCTCTTTAGAGGAACGGCGTGTAAAGGTGACGCCGGCGCTGGTGAGCGCCTTGCGAAGCTCGGCTACGGTCCATTTTTCCTTGGCTGGGGTGCAGGAGAAGGCTGAACCGTAGGAGGACGCTGGGGAAGATGTCCGGCGTCTAGAAGGTGGTGGAGACGGCGTGAGCTGGCGTCTCGGGCTCGATTGGTGGATCCTGCTGGGCGCTGGTGGCCTGAGCGGCGACCTGGATGGAGGCTGGAGGAGCTGCAGGAAGCTCGGCGTCTGAGGAATAATCCTCGGAGGAGTGAATCTCGGACATGTTTACGGCAATGCTGCTGAAATCAGAGATAACTGAAGGTAGGACTGCTTGGTTATTTAAAGGAACTGTAGTAATTGGACAGGGAGAGTGATTGGATAGGGAGTGATTGCTGATGATGAATTGGCCGTGTTAATTATCTGCACGAGCTCCTCCTGAAACTTGTTAATGAAACATCACTTATACAAAAAAAGCATTTTGCTCTCATGAACTCCTTTTACATCACAAAAGTCACAGCCATAGCGGCCATTAAACTGAACTATTCCTTTGATGAGGGCTCGTGCTGGTGCATCACATATGATGTTTTTGAGGACAATTCTCTTCCCTTTAAAGCCTGTTTCCATCAGTTCTTGCAGCTCCTCCATAAAATCCCTCAAAAACTCCAAATCATCTGGTTTCTTTGCTCCAGAATACAGAGCAACAACAAAAGGACTGTTTTTCACTTCATCAATGTTGATGACTGCACACTGAAGTGGCCACATTGTGAGGTTTTTGGACTTGAAAATGGGTAGGCCATCAATATTCAAAGAAATCTCAAAGTGGTCATATTTTGAAGAGTCTTGCTCAGACAGAGTATGCGTAAGACCTTCCTTTAATCCAAAATATGTGTATTTGCCACCTATCAAAAACAAGATTTTACAGTTCAGTGAAGTTTCTGAATAATATTGCCAAATGAGTGCATGGACATTTTCAAAGTTAAAATGTACCTGATTTTTCAGTTATTCTCAAACTGCCAGAACGAGGTGTTTTCAATAGTGTTCTTCCGTCTGCTGGAACATCAATGTCATGTTCCTTCAAAATCTTAAGCAAATGAGTGAGAGAGGTCATGGAGATGTTGAATTTCATTGCCCACTCAGACAGCTTTTTCTCCAGAGACAAAGCTAGCTCTGAGTTACTTTCACTGGTAACATCCATGGAATCATTTAGTGTAGGCCTATCAATTTCATACCATAGCACTTGATCTTGCATATTAATTATGGTATTCTGTTGTGATTCTGAATCATACAGTTCTTGCAAGTCTTCATTTAGATGCTGCTCCACAACATTCAGCATATTTCCTGAGTCGTCTGATGAGTAGTCTGATTCAAGTTCTCTGGAGGAGTGTTCACTATCAGAAGTGTTTTCATTTTTTTTATCTGAAGAGCCAAAATTATCTTTTTTGATTTTCTACGAGCTTTTTGTTGCTGTCTTTTCAATGCCTTAATTTTTGTTTCCAAATCCTAACAGGCCAAAAAGAACTTCTGTATTAGTAAAACATTATATGAAACACATAAGTCTTTTACAAAATAAGTTTTTTTTGTTTGAGAGGACAACCTTAGCCACTCTCACTGATTACTGAATTTGATAATTGTTTAAGAAGTCTTCTTTGGACAATTGTTGTGTATCCTAAAGAAAGTGTGTATCCTAAAGTACTGTAAACTACACTTTTGTAGATCTACACTTTACATTCTTAATGATGTAGTGTTGCATCTGATGTCTGGGTAAAGTTGCTTGTTATGTTAATAAGAGGATGAATGTCAGTCACTTTGAGTTTTGGGAAGTGACGTTGAAGCTTTTAACATATAACAGCTACAGTTCCGCAGATAGAAGTTGTTGTTAAAAAACTAGTCATATAGCGTGGTGAAATAAGGCTTTTTATCTTTAACATGAGTGTCTAAGAGTAGGCGTACTTCATCTTTTTATCCAAAGAGCAATGATATTTTACGCTATTACACCAGTGCAGCATTCTTGCTTACTGTTGTTTTACAGCGCTTGTTAATTATTGAAATATAAGTATAAATAAAAAAATATTAATATATTGAAATATAAAGTTAGTAATGTTGTAATGATCTTACATAACAGGCCTAACAATTCACAAATACTGATATGCAAACTAGCTGCAGCTTGCAATTTTGGTGTGATTACTGAAGGTAAAATGGCTGGTGCACATGTAGCATGTATGAGCAGTACTCTGCTAAAAAAAAGACCAGACCACATTGCACATCTAAAAGTATGTAAATAGGCCACTCACCATTTCTGCGGTGTAACAATACCATGCACAACTTTTTCTTCTTCTTTACATGTTTAATGGTGGTTGGAAGACCAGCTTAGATGGTGCATTTACCACCGCCAACTGGACCGGAGTGTGAAGCATTCACAATGAGCTTATGCTTTACTCACATGGTGAGGATCGCAGTATGAGGATCAGAGGACCTCAGGTTGAGCTCACGCTTTACTCACATGGTGAGGATCACAGTATGAGGATCAGATTAACTCACGTTGAGCTCACTCTTTACTCACATGGTGAGGATCGCAGTATGAGGATCAGAGGACCTCAGGTTGAGCTCACGCTTTACTCACATGGTGAGGATCACAGTATGAGGATCAGATGAACTCACGTTGAGCTCACTCTTTACTCACATGGTGAGGATCACAGTACGAGGATCAGATGAACTCACGTTGAGCTCACTCTTTACACACATGGTGAGGATCACACAGTATGAGGATCAGATGAACTCACGTTGAGCTCACTCTTTACTCACATGGTGAGGATCACAGTACGAGGATCAGATGAACTCACGTTGAGCTCACTCTTTACTCACATGGTGAGGATCACAGTACGAGGATCAGATGAACTCACGTTGAGCTCACTCTTTACTCACATGGTGAGGATCACAGTACGAGGATCAGATGAACTCACGTTGAGTTCACTCTTTA
This sequence comes from Garra rufa, assembly GCF_049309525.1. Classification (NCBI taxonomy): domain Eukaryota; kingdom Metazoa; phylum Chordata; class Actinopteri; order Cypriniformes; family Cyprinidae; genus Garra; species Garra rufa. The sequence goes on along the minus strand of NC_133372.1, from coordinate 20,829,670 downwards.
CTCACATGGTGAGGATCACAGTACGAGGATCAGATGAACTCACGTTGAGCTCACTCTTTACTCACATGGTGAGGATCACAGTACGAGGATCAGATGAACTCACGTTGAGCTCACTCTTTACTCACATGGTGAGGATCACAGTACGAGGATCAGATGAACTCACGTTGAGCTCACTCTTTACTCACATGGTGAGGATCACAGTATGAGGATTGTCTGCCACTGGGCTAAAATTGCTGAAGACATAGATGCACCAACATTTCTGGTGAGCTGTGAATTAGTTATGAGTGCTGCAACAACCAGATTCATAGCATCACGATCTTCTGAACTGATCACCTTTCTTAAAGCAGTCAAGACTATCGCTAGAGTGTTCCCCATCTGGCTGCTCGAGTAGCTGCATTATATGCTTGGCACATTAGTCGATCTGCCTTCTGACACACTCTACCAGGGCATCTAGGATTATCTGTGACCCGATCAGGTCCCAAACTGATTAAGGCTGCAATTTCTCGCTCCACTGAAGGCATGTTACCCATATCACTCTCAGGGGCATAATTTATCTTAACAAAACATCTACACCCCGCATTAAATTAGGGTGCTGCTTTTGGATTATTCCAGGCTTTTCTCAACAATAATCTTCGGCCACAGGAAAAGACATGGGGGCTGAGCAGGAGAAATCCACACACCATGTTGCACAGCTGAAACAGTGGCTTCTTTTTTAGCTTGAAGACCCAAATTTTTTGCTGCACTTAAAATGCAAGAAAGGATGTCAGAGTATGGGCTCCCTTCCGCTGAAGTGCCAGACCTGGACTCATCCTCATCATCCTTCCCCTCACTACCATAAAGGGAATCTTTCACATGCAGTGAAATGATATCCACTGGATTATCTTTTCCTTCTTGGTGTGACAAGGTTGTGTGCTAACTGCAGTTGTACACGTTTCAAACTTACCAGCTAAATCATGTAACCCTGCAGAAAATCTGTAACTGTGTTTCATTCTTAGGTTCCTGAACTACTGTGGTCCTCCCATGTTTATTTTGAGGTATGTCAGAACAAGAGGATCCAGCAGAATTGTCGGGGGGTAGGACCCCTCTTGCGCTTACAAGGATGTTCCTCTTCTGAGGGCCCTATAGAGGCTACCTCTTTTCTACTACCAGTGAGATGTCTGGCTCTCTGCACCCTTTCCTGTAATGTTAACCCTACTGCTGCTGCACAGGGTTTCTCAATATCATCGAGTAAATGTTGCATACCCAAACAGGATGGGAAAAGTCTATGTCTATCTTGCGGGTGCATTTCAGCCTGACAAAATCAACATTTTGAACGACTCATGTCAGCAAACTAAAATGAACTGTAATAAAACACAGTACATCAATCAGTTCTTGAGTGCTTCACAATTACTCAGCATACATAGAAAATACACAAAATGTGACAAATCACTGTGCATTAATCATCTTTTCAAAGTCTGCGAACAGTGCTTTAATCACAGTGTATTATTAGCAACTGAGGATAAAGTATAAATTATTCAACAAATCTTCTTGGTTTTTATTGAAAATAAATGAATAACAAAACAGTTCACATACTGTACAGTTCATGACAAATCACAACTCATTAATTATCTTTCAAATAAATTCTGCAAACAGAAAATCAAGAATTATGTAAATACAGAATATTTAAATATCCCCCACTCTGCGTGCGTACACACAGTCAGCAGGATAGAAATTTCACGTCCACTATGAACAGCAGACCCGAACAAAAAAACACCTGCAAACAGGTTGTAACAAAGCAAAGGGACACTCACCAAGGTGCTAGCATCGGACTACGTAACTTTTTCGGACGCCTAAAACATGTACCGGAAATTGACATTATTAATGAATAATTATCTATAATTAACTATAATGAATAATTTTATAATTATCTTATAAATAAAGATTTTTATTTTGAATTGTTGGTGGGAGGGGTGTGGCCCAGATCAGTCCAGTGATCATGTGGCCCAAATCAGGCTTGTGACCTGACAGCATATTATGTGACCCATGGTAAACAAAACAAATAAAATATTGCATGATAATGGTAAATGATCACAGAAATTTTATTGAAGGGTATTAATGTTTAAATTAAATATTTGAAATACAAAACAAAACATTATCATTTCAAAATTAACTAAACCAGTCAAATGCATTAAAAACAGCACTTAGTTATAATTTTATTATATGTTATATTATTATTATTATTATTATTATTATTATTACTATTATTATTATTCTCAGTACAAATGATCTTAAAATCCTGACATTGTCACAACTTGCAGGGGATGAGGAGCCAGAGGGAAATGTATTTATTAAAGAACACACCAGAAATCCAGGAGTCAAACAAACACGATGTAACTTTAAGACTGGACAAACTAAACTGGAAACAAATGACTATTTAAAGAAAAGCAAAGGGGAGTGGCAACTAAACAAGACAGGTGTACACAATCAAGGTAACGAGGTAAACCAAGGCAAACTGAAAACAAGTGGGAAGCACAGGAATAAACCAAAACAAAGAACCACAGGGGGTAAAAACACTAGGAAAACACAGAATACAAGTCCATAATCCTGACATACATATGAAAGAGAGACAGAGAGATGTAATATTAATTTTATTTAAGACAAATATCAACATTGTTGTTATCAACATGGTTAACGAATATCAATATAGGGTATTTGTGATGAAACATTATTTGTCATTTATTTATTTATTGACTACATGTTTTACATTTTATTGTTTTTTTCTCTTAATTACTTGTTTATTTTAATTGTCTCTGGACCGGTTTGTTTCATATTGTCTCCGATTGTGTTTAACTTGTTATAAAGGCAAATACAAAACTGTATGTTAGAAAATTAAGCATTCTAACTTTTGATTTAGCCGAAAGCTAACATTGCATTGGTGGAACTTGCATTTGATAGGCTGCCCGTCATCATAACCCAACCAGTAAACGCCACTCTAATTGGCTGAGGCAACAAGCATACACCATTTTGTTGATTTGATTGGACAAAACATTTCCTTACCAATTTACCAATTCTGTGTACCATGGCAATTTCAACTTGGTGAGGTGGTTTTGTATTAATCCAGCATTGGCAGTGGATGCATAGTAAACATGTTTTTGCTTACAAATATAGGGATTTGGTGTATGACTGCAGATTACTTAAGCATATTTCTAATCATGTCTTTTTGTACTTGTGCAGATGCAGTCATGAAATTTGATGGCACAGCCACAGATGGCTTCATAAGTCAAAAGTTCAAAAAGTTTTTAGTTTACAATGCACAATACTGAAGCGATGTATGCCAGTCGTTAAATCCATGTTCCTTAATGTTAATGGTACACTGCAAAAAGAGATGTGTTAAAAATGACACATGTTGTGTAGAATTTTAACACATGTCGTGAGTGTGCTCAGGGACAACACATGTAGTGTTGAATTTAACACAACAGATGTGTTAACCATTTTAACACAAAAACTATGTCAGGTAATTAAACACACAAATGTGTAATTTTAACACATTAAGGTGTTGTTAAAATGCTATTAAAATGTCCAGAAACTACTAATTAATGTGTAATATTAAAACATAATAATACCACAAATTTGTCATTCTAAATTATTCAAGCAAAACAGACAAGATGCAAAAATATTAGGCATTTAATCAAATGGAAATGCAACAAATAATACATTTCATCAACTTACAATTTCAGTCTACATTGAGAAACCACCTAATCAAGTTTAACACTTATTTGCTATGGTTGACAGTTTATCCAGCAACATATGACAGTAAGCAAAAAAAAAAAAAAAATCATAACAGAACATCAAATGGGCAACCAGGTGAGACACAGGGCCCACGATTGATCTAAATTATCCAGATAGAAATCTGTTACCAAAGTGCCAAAACAATATTGCAAAAAAAAAAAAAAAAAAGTTGCCAGATAAAATTGCTCAAAAAGTTGCCCGTGTATCATCAGCATAAGAGTGAACAATTGCATTACATTTCTGGTTTAAATATATTTTATAATCAGTTACGGTACATTATCATTATTATATAACACAGGTACACTATAGCTACAGCACACAAGAGAAAACTGTTTACACTCTAAAACATGTAAGACCATTAAAGCGATGGTTTGGAGTAGATTTGACTTTGTTGCTATGCACTCCGAAGGCCATGTAAATACCCCATCCAAAGTTTTTTTTTTACCTTAGTCAAACATTGAGGGAGATATCAGAGTTTTTAAAATGGCTTGCTACTGCCATTCATGATACATGTGATGTATCTCGTAAATTGCACCACTAAACGTGCACGTAATCTTACCAAACTTCTACAGTAGTGTAAATAGGGTATGTACTCACAAATTTTCCGATGCACCGTTTTGTAAGTCCACCGTGAGTGTTTTAAAAACAACTTTTGTGCGATCCCTACTAGTCTCAAAAACTACAAATGGCGACACGTCGACGTCACTTCCCTGGTTTGGGAAAAGCACGTAAAAGTCCACCTACTATGTTTGAGTGCATGTCAACGTAGTTGTTTCCCAAACCAGGGAAGTGACTTCGACATGTTGCCATTTGTAGTTTTTGAGACTAGTAGGGATCGCACAAAAGTTGTTTTTAAAACACTCACGGTGGACTTACAAATTTTCCGATGCAGCGTTTTGTGAGTACATACACTATTTACACTACTGTAGAAGTTTGGTAAGATTACGTGCACGTTTAGTGGTGAAATTTACGAGATACATCACATGTACCATGTACGGCTGTAGCAAGCCATTTGAAAAACTCTGATATCTCCCTCAATGTTTGATTAAGGTAAAAAAAAAACTTCGGATGGGGTATTTACATGGGCTCCGGAGTGCATAGCAATGAAGTCAAATCTACTCCAAACCATCCCTTTAACTGAAACACCAATTATACTGTACACAGTTGAGAGAAAAATGTCAACAGCACTGAATTAATCTAAAAGTTATATACTTCAGCATATAAGATAACATTTTAAATCAGACAACATATCTACACAACTTAAAACAGTGACAGATATTTATAGCTCTTAAACAGATTGTATATTCTATGCATTTTACAGTAAAAGTGTCTCAGGTAACACTTTAGAATAATGGGCCGTTGTTAACAAGTAACTATGCAGGAAGTAATACTGTAGGTAGTTCTACATTAACACTTAACTAAATACTATTAACTAATAGAAAAGCAAGATTAACTAAGCAGTAGGTAATTGCTAATTTTGGACAAAGGTAGTCCCTTATTAGGTATTTGATAATTACTAAAGAAAAAATTGTCATTGAGAACTACTTGTGAACTGTGACCAATTCATAAATAATAACTAATTAATTATCACAACAGTAACATTTATAAAATCAACAATTAGGTTCTTTGTGCAAACTAATTTATGAAAACCATGCACCACCATCACCGGTTGAAGTACTGGTTGAAATTGTGACTCTGACCAAAATATGAATGGATGTGTTCTCTGTTCATTTCAAACAAACATATAATTTATTTAATTAGGATGTAATGCCATCAATGATTGGATTCTCATGATTGGATTATTTCACTATTGTGAGCTGCATTTAGTTCAATGTTTTTTTTTTTTTTTTTTTTTAAGTATTCTGGGGCAGGCTTCTCTTTAGTGTGATAGTAAATATGTTATTTTGCTTCCATAATGAAGACATTAACTGCATTTATTTTGTTAAGCACAAACACAACATTTTCCACATTACAATGTCTGTTAGAATATCAGTATGGTGCTTCAAAGAAATGCATGGCTGTACAGTATGTCATATAAAATATGATAAAAACTGTTTATTGTAAATTACTTGCAAAATCCATCTTAACCCCTCAATAATAACTCAAGTGTTGCCTTGTCAGTCCACATGAACTACTACTGTGATCTGGCCCATTATTTTAAAGTGAAAAACATCTTAACCCTTCACTAATAACTCAAATGTTACCTTGTAAGTCCGCATGAATTACTAGTGTGATCTGGCCCATTATTTTAAAGTGAAAAACATGTTAACCCCTCAATAATAACTCAAGTGTTACCTTGTAAGTCCGCATGAACTACTAGTGTGATCTGGCCCATTATTTTAAAGTGAAAAACATCTTAACCCCTCACCAACATGTCTATATGCAACGTGATCTCATGATAATCCGTATGTATTTACATAAAATGTGGTTCTCCAAAACGTACATTTACTTACGTTTTTCCAGACACTAAAACATACAATACTGATGTATTTACAACATCTAAACGTACAAATACTTAGTATTTTTAGCATTTTAAGGTCTACAAAATGTTAAACAAGACTACACTTTAAACCATTAAAATAAATGACATTTCTGCAATCGTTTAACCATTCATGTAATATTAGCTTTGTTTGCCGTGGTGGGACACAAAAGGCGTTTTCTCCGACATGCTGTGACTAACAATACAACCATAAAATGCACCGAACACGCATCATAATCATAAAATCAAACAATTTTATTTGTACGCTGTAATCCAGATCTTCAGAATTCGTACGATTGCGAGGAACAGACCCAAATTCAAGCCTTTATATGACGATTGTTATTCGTTACATCTCCATCCCGAGCAGCGACTCCAGCAGCAACAGCAATAAACCCCCGCGCTGCAGTGCATTTAACAATTCAAATCTATGATTCAAATACAAACACACCAGGAAACTACAGGCTTTACGGCAGGAAAATCGAACGTTCATTGGCTCTTGCCAGCATTCGCTACAGATTACGACATGCCGTGTTTCTGGTGAGATTTGTTTGAACGATGCGCAGGCGCCATCACGGAGAGGATCAGGATAATATTTTCAGCCATCAGCAACCTAAATCCTACTCTGTACCTCAAAGAAACCTAACGTATTCCGCCAGAGACGACTGCGGCTGCAAACGCATAGTCATTTGGATTACTTTTTGGTACGGCTGTTGACATTTTTGCAATGAATAAATGATTGCGATTGCACGTTTCCATCTTTCATGTTTTTCTTTATTACTGAACAGAGAGAGTTATGGTTAACGTAAGGTTTAGAGGTAGGAGTGTGATTAGTGACTATAATTTTTTTTATGCTATATTGTTATCAAAATGAGAATTTTCCTGCATATTTTGGTCAGTTAACGTTACGTTTTATATATTACATTTTAAATCACTTATTAATATAATGAAAAAATGCATATTTGCTGTAAAATGGTTTAGGTTTGGGGGTAGGTTAAGGGGGCTATCTAAATCGCTTATTAATGAAATGATAAATTTGCATATTTGCTATAAAATTGGTAGGTTTATGTTTGGGGGTATTATGTTTGTGGGACATTTTAAAATTAAAGTAAAATTAAACTCTTAAAATAAATTTGGCACAGTAAATATACCTAGCCACAAGCAAGGTAACACTTGAGTTATTAGTGAAGGGTTAAGATGTTTTTCACTTTAAAATAATGGGCCAGATCACACTAGTAGTTCATACAGACTGACAAGGTAACACTTGAGTTATTATTGAGGGGTTAACATGTTTTTCACTTTAAAATAATGGGCCAGATCACACTAGTAGTTCATGGGGACTTACAAGGTAACACTTGAGTTATTATTGAGTGGTTAACATGTTTTTCACTTTAAAATAATGGGCCAGATCACACTAGTAGTTCATGGGGACTGACAAGGTAACACTTGAGTTATTATTGAGGGGTTAACATGTTTTTCACTTTAAAATAATGGGCCAGATCACACTAGTAGTTCATGGGGACTTACAAGGTAACACTTGAGTTATTATTGAGTGATTAACATGTTTTTCACTTTAAAATAATGGGCCAGATCACACTAGTAGTTCATGGGGACTGACAAGGTAACACTTGAGTTATTATTGAGGGGTTAAGATGGATTTTACAAGTAATTTACAGTAAACTTGCACTGAAGCACTAGTGATATTCAGACATTGTACTGTGAAAAATGTTTTTGTACTTTACAAAATAATTGTAGTTAATGTCTTCATTACGGAAGTAAAAGAACATAATTATTTACTATCACACTAAAGAGAAGCCTGCCCCAGAATACTATTAATACTAATACTAAAAAAAAAACATTTAACATTGAACTAAATGCAGCTCATAATAGTGAAATAATCCAATCATGATCATCAAATCATTGCTGGCATTACATCCTAATTAAAGAAATTATATTATATGTTTGTTTGAAATAAACAGGGAACACATCCAGTCATATTTTGGTAAGAGTCACAATTTCAGCCGGTGATGGTGGTGGTGTTCATAAATTAGTTTGCACAAATAACCTAATTGTTGATTTTATAAATCTTACTGTTGTGATAGTTAATTAGTTATTCTTTATGAATTGGTCACAGTTCACAAGTAGTTCTCAATGACAATTTTTTCTTTAGTAATTATCAAATACCTAATAAGGGACTACCTTTGTCCAAAATTATCACTTACCTACTGCTTAGTTAATCTTGCTTCTATATTAGTTAATAGTATTAAATTAAGTGTTAATGTAGAACTACCTATTACTTCCTGCATAGTTACTTGTTAACAACGGCCCATTATTCTAAAGTGTTACCGTGTCTCAAAGTAGGTTTTTAGAATACATCACTGAGTTTATTTGTAGATCATGTTATTGATTAAAACATAATGGGATAGTTCACCAAAGAATGAAAATTTTGTGATCATTTACTCACCCTTTTGATGTTCCAAACCGGTATGAGTTTATTTTGTTTGTTCAACACACACACAGAGACAAAGTAACGAATGTTGGTTAACAGTTGACGGTACCCATTGGCTTAGTATTTTCTTGCTGCTATTGAATTAAATGTCAGCTGTTGGGTTACCAACATTTATTAACAAATCTTTGTGTGTGAATAACAAAAAAGTAAACTTGCACAGGTTTAAACAAACGTTAGTGTGAGTAAATGATGATGTCATTTAAATTTTTGGGTGAACTACCCCTTTAAAAGGCAAGACAATCTAACATCTGAAAAGGGCAGAGTCCTTTCCTCAAAGTGATCCACTCACAGGCCACACTGCTGTCCCCCTGGTCCTAGTCCTGGTCCTGGTCCTGGTCCAGTGTCACAGCTTATCTTTCACTTTGTGTATCAATGCTGACCTGCTTCTAGCTTTCGGCGGATATTACGTAGTCTCATTTCCAAAAATCCAGAATGTGATAATGGATCGTAAATGCTCCTGAAATTATACAAACAAAAAAATTCTCAACAATTTTTCTTCAGAATATTGATAATATCGTAAGTGTGAATATACAAGAAATGTATTAGACTTTAACTTCCAACATTCCTAACATGCATCAAAAAGTCAGAGAAAAAAGTCATAAATAAGTGAGACAAAAGCCCACATAACAGAAAAGCAATGCAACAAACATGTTTTATTTTGGTAACACTTTACAATAAGGTTCCATTTGTTAACATTAGTAAACTGCATTAGCTTACATGACAAGTACATGTAAAGCATTTATTGTATATTTTTGTATACTGTATAACAATATTAACGGTATTGTTTTATACCGTGTTCCTTTATAAAAAAAAATGTATCGATATGTCGTAAAAACTTGATATACCGCCCAGCACTAGCTAACATGAACTAACAATGAACAGTTGTATTTTTATTAATAAATGTTAACAAAGATTAGTACATACTGTAACAAATGTATTGCTCATTGTTAGTTAACGCAATAAGTAATTGTTAACTAATAAACCTTATTGTAAAGTTTTGCAGTTTTTCCCCCAGATCATTTTAGGAATCATTAGATGTTACTCACACATCCACCTTCTTTTCCTTCAACCTGAACCCTTAAAGATGGGAACGTAGTGATGATGCAGTTTGCTAAATCAATCTTCAGAACTTGATGGGCAACTGGGGAGACAGAAGAGCAAAATCCACAGACATTATACTACAACCAGGCCTGAAATTAATCACATTTGTGTGATGGAGCTTAAAATGGTTTAACATTTAAAGTTAGCTGGCACATGTGACAATATACAGTGATGTGGATTTAAGGTAATATTGTTCAGCCCTAACATATAACTAGAATAGACTAGGATGCATATACAGTAATAAAAAAATACCTGGATTTGATGGTTCTCTTGAGAATGTGTGTGGTGTAGGGCTTCTGTGGCTACATTTCTTTCAACATCTACAAATACTTGGAAATCAGCATTGTATTTCTGAACTTTGTCAAATGCAAAACCTTCTTCTGATGTGGTTTGATTTATGAGATGCTCACTACTATGAACATTAAACATCTTCTTTGAGTACTCTTTTCCATTTTTAAAAAACATGGCAAGAACTTTGACAGATTCCCATTCATTCATGGCCTGGGTTCTGGAGAAAAAAAAGAGAAGAGAAAAATGCTATGTACATAGCATACACAAACAAATCTCAATCCAAACTTAATCTAACAAAAAACAACTTTTGCTTCTAAAACGTCATGCACTTCACAAAAATGGTTAGCCAAGTAAAATTATTATTAAATCAGGTCACTCTTTTAGTTTTCTACTCTCAACACCACAAAGCCACCGTCGCGTCCGTTGTACTGTAGTCACCGTAAAGCTCATAGCTTATTACCATAAATTTGACCTGACTTCAACTCTCCTCGACGACGGCCACACCGTCCAAAACGCCCCGCGCTGCTGGCTCACATTGAAAATGAATGACCTCCGGCCACTGTGTAATTAACTTGCATAAGTAAATTTAAATTTCGCGCGTTTAATTGTTTGGTCCTCTCCATCATCAATGACAAATATACGCCACCAAGTTTAACGCAGACTTCTATTGGGTAATGTCAAACACTTTTGATGAATGAAAATACCCAGCAAACACGTGACGTCAGAGAGACGTTCAAATAATGTAAACGTCTGTCGGTGCAGAACCACTTTTAGAAGTCTACTGGACGTGCAAATCTGGTTCAGTGTCTAAACGTCTAACGGGGACATTTTTTGTACGTCTGTAGACGTGCAAATCTGGTTCAAAATCTGACGTCTAAACGGAGAATGTGATAATTTTTTGTACGTCTGTGGACGTGCAAATCTGATTCAGTATCTGACGTCTAAATGGGACTTTTTTTGTACGTCTGTGGACGTGCAAATCTGATTCAGTATCTGACGTCTAACTGGGACTTTTTTTGTAGGTCTGTGGACGTGTAAATCTGATTCAGTATCTGACGTCTAACGTGGACATTTTTTGTACGTCTGTGGACGTGCAAATCTGATTCAGTATCTGACGTCTAACTGGGACTTTTTTTGTACGTCTGTGGACGTGCAAATCTGGTTCAGTATCTGACGTCTAACTGGGACTTTTTTTGTACGTCCGTGGACGTGCAAATCTGATTCAGTATCTGACGTCTAACTGGGACATTTTTTGTACGTCTGTGGACGTGCAAATCTGATTCAGTATCTGACGTCTAACTGGGACATTTTTTGTACGTCTGTGGACGTGCAAATCTGATTCAGTATCTGACGTCTAACTGGGACTTTTTTTGTACGTCTGTGGACGTGCAAATCTGATTCAGTATCTGACGTCTAACGGGGACATTTTTTGTACGTCTGTGGACGTGCAAATCTGATTCAGTATCTGACGTCTAACGGGGACATTTTTTGTATGTCTGTGGACGTGCAAATCTGGTTCAGTATCTGACGTCTAACTGGGACTTTTTTTGTACGTCTGTGGATGTGCAAATCTGGTTCAGTATCTGACGTTTAACTGGGACTTTTTTTGTACGTCTGTGGACGTGCAAATCTGGTTCAGTATCTGACGTCTAACTGGGACTTTTTTTGTAGGTCTGTGGACGTGCAAATCTGGTTCAGTATCTGACGTCTAACTGGGACATTTTTTGTACGTCTGTGGACGTGCAAATCTGGTTCAGTATCTGACGTCTAACTGGGACTTTTTTTGTAGGTCTGTGGACGTGCAAATCTGGTTCAGTATCTGACGTCTAACTGGGACTTTTTTTGTACGTCTGTGGACGTGCATATCTGGTTCAGTATCTGATGTCTAACGTGGACATTTTTTGTACATCTGTGGACATGCACATCTGGTTCAGTATCTAAACGTCTAACAGATTCCTGGGCACCACCATGAAGTGGGACATTCACATTACCTCCATTGTGAAAATGGCCCAGCTAAGGTTGTACTTCCTTCGCCAGCTGAGGAAGCTCAACCTGCCCCACTGATCTACGCTGCAGTCACCGAATGTGCACTCATAACTACCTCAGCTACCAAATCAGACCTTAGGAGATTGCAGTACAGTCCGGACTGCTTAGCAAATCACAGGTACGACCCTCCCACTCTCCAAGAACTATACTAATCCAGAGTGAGTAAAAGGGGTGGCAAAATCACTCTGGACCCCTCACACCCAGCACACTCCCTATTCAAACTGTTGCTGGGCTCTGAGCACCAGAACGGCCGAGCACAGGAACATTTTTTCCTTCAGGCAATAAATCTCTTGAAAAGTTTTACAATAGACAACACTTTATTACAGTGTATATGACACACATTATTTACATTTCCATGCATTTGTACGTAATATATTGTGTATTATTCTGTTTTTTTCTATTTTGCTTTAAATATTTTTTGTATATATTTTAATGCACTTATTTTTATATATTTTTTATTATGTTCAATGTTCAATGTTCACTTTATTTATAGAGCACATACTAATACAACAAAAGTTGACCACAGTGCTGTACAAGAAACCATCCAAAACAATAAAATCACTTCAACCAATTTCACCACTGACACTACATTCATGTATGCTCAAAAGCCACTGTAAAAAAATATGATTTTAAATGTCGCTTAAACTCTCTAAGAGTGGTGCATTGCCGGATATATTGGGGTAACCCATTCCACAGCCTTGGAGCAGCAGCCGCAAATGAGCGGTCTCCTCTCAATTTCCTATAGGTCCGCGGAACTACTAATAAACTCAGTGACTCCGACCGTAGACTTCTCTCGGCTTTTTTTACCTGAATCAGATCAGCTATATATGATGGAGCTGTGCCATGTAAGGCTTTAAAAACAAATAAAAGTATCTTGAAATCAATCCTATAAGAAACTGGAAGCCAGTGTAACTCTCTTAACACAGGCGTGATGTGCTCATATTTCCGAGTGCCTGTCAGGAGTCTCGCAGCCGCATTTTGGACTAGTTGTAATCTATCCAAACTTTTGAGATGCACACCATAGTATAAGGAGTTACAGTAGTCTAGTCTTGAGAAAATAAAAGTGTGGATAACCTTTTCCAAGTCTTTCCTGGATAAAAAGGACTTAATTTTAGCAATTAGTCTCAATTGGAAAAAACTACTTTTGACAACTTCATTTATTTGTCTATCGAATTTCAGTGCACTATCACACACTATCCCTAAGTTTTTTACTTGGTGTGACAGAAAAGGGGATAGCATACCCAACTCAATTTTTAGATGTATCGACATTCTCTGACGGCCCAAATAATACCACTTCGGTCTTTAATTCATTTAAACATAACATATTAGCAGACATCCACCTCTTGATCTCACCAAAGCATTCCACCAGTCTTTCTACCGCTATAGAGGCAGTAGGCTTCAGAGGTAAATATAACTGGGTGTCGTCTGCATAACAGTGAAACGACACCCCAAATTTACTCAAGATCTGACCTAGCGGGAGCATATACAAAGAAAAAAAGACTGGAGCTAACACGGATCCTTGTGCGATACCACAGGTTAAAGGTGCTGAGGTCGAAATACAATCCCCCATCTGAACTGAGAAACTTCTATCTTGGAGATAGGACTTAATCCAATTTAAAGCATTGCCTTTAATACCTACACAAGTTTCTAATCGTGAGATCAGTATCTGATGATTAATTGTGTCAAATGCTGCTGTAAGATCTAAAAGCAAAAGTATAGTCATGTCCCCGGCGTCAGTTGCCATAAAAATGTCATTAAAAACTCTCAATAGTGCAGATTCAGTACTATGTTGTTTTTTAAACCCAGACTGAAAAACTTCACCGATCGCGTTCTCCTTAAGAAAGGACTCCAGCTGATTATAAACCGTTTTCTCTAAAATCTTTGCTAAAAACGGGAGTTTCGAAACTGATCTGTAGTTACACAACACACTCTTATCCAAATTTGATTTTTTCAATAAAGGCTGCACTATGGCATGTTTACAATACTTTGGAACAATTCCCGAGAGTAAGCTCTTATTAATTATCGATAGTACAAATGGCCCGATCACCTCAAAAACTTGCTTAAATAACTTTGACGGAACAATATCTTGTGGAGAACAAGTCGTCTTGAGTTTGGGTACCATGTCTAAAAGCATAGATAAAGAAATGGGCTCAAAATCAGACAAGACAGCATGCGTTATGGATATATCCACAGGACTGTATGACCACTGTTGTATATTGTTTTGGATGTCTGATATACGACCTACAAAAAAGTTTAACAGACTTTCACATACGTCCATTGCCAATTGTCCAGGCACCTCCAACCTAGGATTCAGAAATGAATCAATTGTTGAAAAAAGTACTCTTGGGTTTTGACGGTTATTTTCAATAACATCTGAGAGATACCTAGATATGGCCATTTTCACTGCCCATTGAAATTTGGCAGCAGAATCTCGCAACATTTCATAGGAAATTTGTAGCTTATCTTTCTTCCATTTACGCTCACATCTTCTGCACTGTCTTCTCAAAGATTTAATATGTTCATTGTACCATGGTGTCGACTTGTGTTTTCTACAAACCCGCTTTAACGGCGCAACGCCATCTAATGTTTCAGCACATACTGAATTAAAAACATTAACAGCTTCCTCCACACTAAGATGTGGAGATAAGAGGTCCACTTTTGCACCTTGCAATGTCTCCATAAAAGACACATTAAACTCCCCATGTGTACTAGGTGTTAATGGACGAAACCATCTTTTCGCCTGACAAAGTTTCCTTGGCTGGCAAGGCAAGGAAACAGTACACAAAACCGGATTATGATCAGATATTATAAAATCATCAATGATAATGTCTTTGATAACTAAGCCACGTGACAGTATCTCATCTTGTCACTTTCATTCTGTTTGTGGAAGCATCTGTCACCAAAACATATTCATCATATGTGTAAACATACCTGGCAGTTTACTTCTGTTACTAGCCTAAATGTCAACACCCCTTTATTAATTCCCACCTGATTATTCCCAAACTTGTGCAACCCTATGCAATTATTTATGTAAGACCCGGATTATAGAAGACATGAACCAAGCAGAAGTGTTATGCTGCAAGATGTAGGTGTAGCATACGATAACAGAGGGACGGTGTTACAAGTAGAAAGATTGTAAAGATGATTTAATAAGTCCAATGGAACAAAACAGGTTAATCAAACAATATACATCAACAGAAAAAACACATAAAAATGACAACAAGATTCACAACTCTAACCGACCAATAACTGAACAAACAGACAGACTTAACCCTTGTGTGGTGTTCGTATTTTTGTTACTCAGCCAGTGTTCATGGGTCTGGTGGACCCGCTTGAGTTTTGGCTTTCCAAATTAACACTATCAAACAATTTTATGTTAAATTACTCAAAAAATGTTTACTTCATCCCAATTACAAGCCATATGAACAGCAAACATGGTTAATTTTTCCCCTTTACCTTTGTTAGATCACATTGATGAATTAATGTGCTTCTCGTTTTTTTTTTACATTTTTTGACATCCATATTTCTTCACTTGCTGTCTGGTGGGCTTGCTCTGGTCCTGGAGCTGACTGCTGATGGGGTACTCATCTTTGTTTTGTTACTAAATGGTGCTCAACCTCATCCTCTTCTTCAAAGTCACTGTCAGACTCTGAATTTTCAGAAATGTGATCCTCATATTCTGAAACCTCTTCCTCGACATCATCATCAAAAGCTCCTCTCTCTTCCAAAATCAATTGCAAGGCCCTCGCAGCAGATAATCTTTTGGCCATCTTGATCAGTTGTGATAAGGAACCACACGGGCAAAGGCTTATTTATAGTATTATGCCCCTTATTTGCAGGTGGGACAGGGTATGAGAAAGTAAAGCTTGGTTCCCGCAAGAGAGAGGATAAAATGTGCGGGAATGTAAGAGCAGAGAGTGTTGATAGTTGAATTTTCAACAATGTTGCAACTTTGTGTGGGAGCAGGAAGGGGAGGGGAAGAAAACAGCATCACCAGAAAGGATGAAGACAGAGTGTAGGAACACTGGACCTACACTTTCAACACTTTTATTAGACCTGGGTCCAGTGGACCCGAACACCTTGTATGTAATGTAAATGCGTGGGGGGAGGTACAGTATGCGCTCATTGAAAATTTGTTCGGATTTATGTTCTTCACAGAAAATAAGCCAAAGCCAATGAATTTCAGGTTGAAAAAATAATTAATTGTTTAATTTTTCTTTTGAAAAAAAACTGAAAACGGGTCCCACAGACCCGAACACCATACAAGGGTTAAATAGTGGAGGATAATAGGGATCAGGTGCGGGACAAATTAACTGGGGATTGCAAACAGGTGTGGGGCAAATCAAAGATGGTGGGAAGCAATACAAAGGATCGTGGGAGATGAAGTTCAATTAAAAGTCCAGAGGGAAAACGGTAAACAAACAGGGGAACGAACAGAAGTGTTACAGCAGGCCAAATGTCCCTGGTATGATTTACAAGACACACTCTGGAAGTGGTCTAATCTTAAGCTCTGTTTTATTTATCAATATTCCTCTGTCATATATCAGTGAAGCCAGTTAGAGTCTAATGTTTTCTAACATGACAGGAATATTAACCCCTCTCTTTAAAGGTGTTGCAACTTGCAAGAATTGGAGGGAAAGAAGTGAGGGATTGTGTCCACAAAGTTCTTGACAGGTATTTGCAACAGTATCCCAACACACAGAACTTGACAATCCTGTTACATTTCTTCTCACAGTTTGCCCTTTTTTGTGGTGAAGAAATAAAATATATTTATACTTTAAGTGTGGGTAACCAAACAGTTGCTGGTCCACATTGACAAAAAAAAAAACTTAAAAAAAAAAAAAACTAAGGAAATCACTAAGGACCAGCAACTGTTTGATTACCTACATTCTTCAAAATAACCGTCATGTTCAGAAGAAGAAATAAACTCATTTCAAACTATTGAAGACGAAAAACTATGAGAATCGTATAAGTTTTGGGTGAACTATCCATTTAATGTTAATTTAAATGGTGCATTTGTTTTTCAGGCTCTTTACCAACCAGTTGATGGCAAAATTCACTATGAAGGGGAAGGGAAAGAAGCAGAATCTTCCTCTGGAGACGACTAAAACTTATGAAGCAATTAAGGGTACTCAGCATTTTCTCCATTTTAACCATGTAATTTTAACGCCAACTCACTCATAAGATTTTCCTGTGATTTTTCTGTGAGTAAAGTTACATATAAAGGTCTGTACAGAATGATTAACTTGGGTCAGTGAAAAAAATGGAACATTAGAGACAAGTCTAAAAATCTGTGAGTAATTGAGAGAAATTGGATGTTGTGCCAGCAAATTGCAGTATTTGCATTCTGCATAGTGCTTCCTTTTTATTTGATTTCTTGACGGGAAATATTTTAACAGCTCTTAATGTTTTCACATAAAAATACTAACTGAACATTCATACTGCAGTGTTATGTACACTGGTTTTCTTTACATGTTTGTAATTTGTTTTCGTTCTACTCTTGCAGCTGCAGTCATGACATGGAACAAAGAAGTTACAGAGGCGACAATAAAGCATCATGCCTCAGAACATCTCAAACATGCCCCGGGGAGGAATGGAGATGGATGGCACACAGGGGTGGACACTAACTAAGGACTGTTGCATGACTTTACAGTCCCTCCCCTCCCCCCCATGTCAGACCAAATTTTTAATCTCATGTCATTTGTTTATTTCTGTGTTTCTTTAATTAGATTTGATGGAAAATAACTGAGGACTTTTGTATGAGTACTGTAAGGCATTTTTGTTTATTTCCAGTGTAGTTTAACTATTATAATGTATTTATATCAGCTTGTAAATATGTTAATATTTTGCTGAAAAACTCATTAAACATTAAGAAATCTCTTGTCATTTTAAACTAATGATGTGGCTTGGTCAGCAATAAAAACATGTTTAAAAAGACATCTTATGAATGTTCACTTTATGTTTTTTGGACGTCATTATTGCACACTTAAAAGACGTCTAGAACAGACATCGCAAAAACTTTCATTCTGGATTCTCAGTGGATGTCTTCTGAACGTTCAATATTTATCTCACTTGGACGTCATTACTGCACACTTACAAGACGTCTAAAACAGACGTCGCAAAAACTTTCATTCTGGCTTCTCAGTGGACGTCTTCTGAACGTATGGCAAAGACGTCAAAATTACGTCTTTTGGACGTCTCTGTGTTTGGTGGGTGGATTAGAATCTTTACTCGTGCCACTTTGTTAATCATACTTCTAAAATTTATAAAGAAGTTTATAAAGAAGTTGTTTTACTACACACATACAAAAACACACACATGTATATTTTAACATTTATTAATGCAAATTGTATTTATGTAAAATAATTTGAGCATGACTGACTTCAATAAGTGCTTTAAAAGTATTTTGCAATTTCAGATTTGCTAAACATGTCCTCTGACTATCAAAGAAACTGGAGATGTCGGAGGGCAAGTGTTGATGCCTTACTGGAAGAGGACAGCAGCTCAGAATCCGAGGGGACAGTGGAGCCTGCCTTGGTGTTTTACAATTTCAAATAGGTGGAACCAGAATATTACCCCATGCCATCAGCAAGTAAGGAATGTTATATGGTGTTTGAAACATTTATGGGAAATTCATTAAAGCAAAGTTTACAAACAGTCAGTTTGTAAATCTTTTATTATAGGTACAAGTAGTTATCAATAATCTTATGGCAATATCGATACCATTGTTTTTGTTCGCTGTCAATTCAGTCTTGCTCTTGAGTTTTCAAAACATTATTACATTATTTTGATTGTGGTGTCACTTTTAGGTTCAGCAACTGTCCAGAGTTGGCGGAATGTCAGTCAGAGACTGTGTAGCCTAAACAAAGTTATGAACAGGTATGTATTTACCTAGCATTGTTTGTGTGTTTTGCTGTGTCGTATTTCAGAAAAAAAATGACAATAGTAACGGTAGCCACAATAATAACCTCAACCTTTGATAATACTATAATTCTGTCACACATTATATCTACTTATATAATTGCCTGTTTTTGTGTTGAAGTTGTAATGTCTGTGCTATATCAGGCTGTTCGTAGGACTTAAAACAAGATATAAAAACATAATGTTAGTGTAAGAAATGAATGAGTCATTACTTGTCACAAAAACTTTGGATAGGGATAGAGCACTTATTTACGGTGCCCGCCAGGGGACACCTTCGGTTCACTTATGTTTGTCGTGGCCACGACATATAAACTCGTGGGAACATGATATTATGTTGTGGCCACGAGATATTAAGTCGTGGGAACGTCATATTAACTCGTGGGAACGTGATATTATGTCGTGGCCACGAGATCATTTTGTCGAGGTAACGACATCCTTATGTCGTGGCCACAAGATGCGATGATGAGGGAACGAGATCCATTTCTCGTGGCCACGACTTCTTATGTTGAGGAAACAACATGCATTTCTCCTGGGCACGAGTTTTAATGCATAAACAAACCTGCGTGACCATAGTAACCCAGGATTAGCCTATCAGAGATAGGTTTATTAATATTTTATTTTTAATTAAGAAATTATTATATTAATTGTTACAGAAATTAATACAATATTAAATTATTATATTAACAATGGGCGATGCTGTATATGCGAATGCTGATGCTGTCTGTGCGCGAAGTAGACATGTATGCATCCCACAGTCTTATTATCTCCTCTTTCCGTAATATTTGTAGGCTAT
>NC_133372.1:20746554-20809265 GCF_049309525.1 Garra rufa | reverse complement strand
ACCAACTGTGAATGAAACTGTGGAGTTTCATTAGTGGAGTAGTTTCTGTTAATACAAGGAATACTGTGGTTTTAGGAGGGCTCAGGATTAAGGGTGTGTGTGTGTTTTCTTTCTTGATTTGAAATAAAACTGAAAGATGGGCCTGTTTGTAAAATGTAGCCTACTACATATTTTACATTCACCGTTATTCAGATTAATCATAAACGCAGCTAAAAAGCTTCCTACCATAGTGACCATCCTTCACAAAACTAATATCTACCACAGTTCTATCAGAGGTAGAATGCAAAATGTTTCAATACAAGTGTAGCCAAGCCACTATGCCATGATAGTAGACAGGATCCTTTTTCAATATGCACTTCCGATCAGTAGATGAGCGGCGTTTCAATTGTTTGGCATGCAGGTGGTTGTCCGTCGCTGGAATAAGTTTTTTATGCTGGTTGACACAATAGCAGCTTTTCAAAATTTGCATCAGAAAGATGGTTTCTCTTTGATCAGAAAATGTCTTTTCCTACACTAAAGAGTTGTTCACAGGTTGTGAACTAGCAGGGACTCCTGTGTTGTACTCCAGGGAGATCTTCTTCATCATCGGCAGGTTTTGGAATGCATTGACAAGGTTAGTTTCAGTAGATTGCAAGTAGCTGTCCACTTCATTCAGGACTGTTCTTGTTCTGAATGGTGGGAAGTATCCAGTTACTTCATCGTCATCATCAGTTGGGTGTTCGTCATATATCTGCATGTGATCATCTGGATACCGAGTTTGAAGCAGGTTTAATTCTGCTTTCAGTTTTGACACAACATCAGCCTTCTTTCCACTGGGGATGTATGTTAATCTGAACATAGGATGAGCCACAGAGGCTATGAGCAACCTTGCATCTTGAAAAATGTATCCAAACCTCTGCTTCACCCCATTAATAAGGGCATCTATCAGTGGGTTACAGTGATGTATGTTTGCCTCATGCTTCATCTGCTCCATTTTATTGAGAATAATTGAGATTGTTGGCCCCAACACTCCTGCGTAGGCCACTATGTCAGATTGTAGAATTTCAAAGGCCTTGGCCAGGGGCACCATAGCCTTAAGATACACAGAAAACACAAGGAATAAATAGCACTTACTCAAAAGTAATAGTAATAATATGATAATAATAATAATAATATTTTATTCTCAATCATCATCATTATAAAAGGTAGTAGTAGTTTAGCATTCAGTTAACAACCTGGGAGTAAAATGTACTACACCAGTAAGCGCAGTTAGAGGTATGTGGCCTCCTTTAGGTTCAGACAGATACATGGATTACAGCATGATCAACAGTTAACTTAAGTACATATCAAAATATAGATAATATTTACCTGAACATACTCTTGTATGAAGGTGAGTTCTGCTGCTTTGAAGCGAGTCTCCATAAGCTTCTCATGGGTCTCCTGCAGCTCTTGTGTTTTTGTCAGGATACAGGTATTTAAGTGCTCCATGGCATGGTAAGTGGAGTTCCACCTTGTTGGACTGGGAACTATCAGCTGGCACCCTAGCTTGTCTCTGATTATATCTAAAGCTTGTGTGCTTCTGTGTTGCTTGTTCCATAGTGCCTGGCATTTGCCAATCATTGACCTTGATACTTTTTTAAAGGCCTCTGACTGGGTCAAAGCACTCTCAATGTCTCTTGTTGCTACCAGGTTGAGGCTGTGGTGGGCACATCGCTGATGAGGTGGGAGACTGTAGTCTTCCTCTGTTTCATTTAAGATGTCTATGACATTTATAAAGACAGTGTCCCTTTCTCTTCTTCCTCATCCTCCTCTTCTTGAATGGTTCTTTGAACTTCTGCAAAGACATGGAAAGCCTTTACGAAATGTGAACCATTATCTGTGGTCGTAACAGTTACCTTGTCTTTTATGTTGAAATCTCGCCTGTGCACGCCTTCCAACATCTCAGCCAAAACATCATATTTATGACGACCTATGATCCTGCAACAGGCTAATGCCCCAGAGCAGATGCTTAATGTTTCTTGGTTTATCCAGTAGATAGTCACCCCAAGGAAGCTTCTGTTGATTGATGACCACGCATCATGGTTCTGTTTGGACAAAATCTTAGACATTGTGCTTTTCATGGATGTATACTCATCCTTAAGCATTCTTCCCAATGTTCTCCTGGACATCAAAAACCTGAAGGGTAAAATCTCTCTGAATAAATCTATGTACTCTGGTCTTTCCACAGTGTGAAGTGGATGCAGTCCTTGAATGATGAAGTTAAGAATCAGCTTGTCAAATCGCTCTTGAGGTATGGTGGAACTACCTCTTCCTCTGAAATACTGTGCTACACTGCCTTGTGTCAGAGGAACAGTTACGGGGTGTTCCTCCTCCTCATTGCTGGGTGCCCTCCTCTTTTTGGCCTGCTCACGTTCCATTTCCATGGAGACCATTTTAGCTGGGTGAACCCTCTACAAAATGTTCAAAAACATAATCATTTAAGAATAATCTAAACGTTTCACTTTTAACTGTTCCTTAATTTTCCCCCACCTCTTCCCTTCTATATGTACAGTATTTACTGTAGTTCAGAGGCCAAGCGGGCAGCCTTTAAGCCACATAAAATGCAATGGGCCACAAATTACAATTTGCATCATCAGACTTTATTAAAGACAGTATTTGTAGTTTTATTGATTTAGAAATGTAGTTTATTACTTATCTATGTTGTGCTTGTCCTTGTCCTATTTAAAATAATTAATAATACTGGCAAATGCATCCAGGCATAACTATGACTTGAATAAAAAAAATAGAAATACTTAAACTTATCAAACATGAATACAGTAAACACACTGACAATATATGGTTTATCTGTTCTTCAGACCATCTCTTTTATTTTCATAATGAAGTATATTTATAATCCAATGCTAATCGGCTTTTATTACAGTATAGAATATATTTTCTGCCTCATTCTGTGGTAAAAACAACATGAAGAAGTAACTTCAAAATGAAGTTATTTCAAAGACTTGACTGATGTTGTGGAGTTACATTATATTATTAAATGTTCTCAAAAAAATAAAACCACACTGCCTATATAAATACTACATCAATCTTCAGCATGACGTGGGCCACAATATAGGAGACGCAAGTGTCACGTTTATTTTCGGTCCTTCGGGAAACAAAGCGCAGACTGATTTACTCTGTGTTTTGCTAAGAGGTGCTTATGCAGACGCCATTGTTGTTATACACTTTTGCAACGTTTGCGACCAAATTACTGACTTACTGCTTGTTCTCCCTCTTCTTCTTAACTTTTGATGCTGGTTATTTCAATGACTGACTTGTCACACACCACTCTGTTGTTGTGGGGACATTTCCACGCCCGAAATGTGACGCTGAACGAAATGAACTGTGATTGGTTGTATGACATGTCAGTCAAACATCTTTACATGCGGGCTTTGGCCAATGAAAGCTGCCATGGATTCCAGACCTTCAGCCGTCAGTCTAAAGGTCTGGCTACTCAAGAGATCCTTGCTGACCAGTTTTGGACTTGGACTTTGTTGCCTTTATTCAACATTATCTGCCAGGTCAGCAGCTCCATCAAAAATGCAATAGAGAAAATCCTAATCTAAATGACTCTGCTATTAATGGAAAAACTTATGTACGTCCAGTTGCTAAGTTGATTCTGTTACCTCAAATTGATGAATAGCAAATATATGACTGTATTTAGGGGCAGCTGTTGTGAACTTGATTCATTTGTTTTTTTCTTATTTTTATTTGTACTACATTACCCACAATTCCTAGTAAACTACATTTAGGGTAAACCAATATATGGTGCACTACATTACCCATATTCCCCCTGGTTGAGGTCTATAAATAGACCTCACTTCCTTTCTTTGTCCTTTTTTGCCTTGGTGAGGTGTGGGTGTTTGAATGGACAGCCATCCGTGTCCTTTGAGTGCTTTCCTTAGGCTGTACATTGCAGGCTTTTCTCAGTTGCTCTGATCAAACATTTTATGATATTGCGCTTTTTTGTTCAATACCCTCAAGGAAAACAAAGGTTTTATGCTGTGTCTTTAAGTGTCTTAGAAATCTTCATGTAGCCTTAGACTTTCTAATATAGTAAAACAATTTCTTTTCTGTGGCTTATGAGAGCTCTGTTGACTTTACCATATTTGCTACTCAACTTCAGCACATGTATGGTTTAAATGTATTTATCTGACACCCCAAGTTAATTCTGTTTTTTAAATGGAGATTCTAAAGGGTTATTTGTGTTTTAAGACATGTTTGTTCCCTACCATAAAAATAAGTAACTTAAAACAGCAATGTTGAATAGGGGTTAAATAATTAGGACATAGCTGTGTTAAAATTAAAAATTATATAACTCAAAAACATTACATTTTATATTGATATTATCACTTTAATATGCAAGTAAACGCCTCGGGTTTCGTATGAAACCCTAGTTCCTCTAGGGAACGAGACGCTGCGTCACTCCGCTTTGGGAACGCCTCCAGCGTGCCCACGCTCTGAATCACGTGTGAAATCAGTCCAATAGAGAGTTACGTATGACGTCACGGACGGGGTGACGTCAGGAGCCAGGAAGCTATAAAGCACATGCGGTGAATGCAGCCGGCAGCTTCTGCCACCAGGAGCGCTGCAGGGATGCCAGAATTGTGGTAAGCGACGCAGCGTCTCGTTCCCTAGAGGAACTAGGGTTTCATACGAAACCCGAGGCGTTCCCCTTCGGGAACGTCGAGCTGCGTCACTCCGCTTTGGGAACGATATGCCCACGCCGCCAGAATTCCAAGCCCTGCTCTGTGTGGAGCGGGTGGAGAGAGAAGGGCAAAAGTAGCCCATGAAAAAAGGGCGAAAGTAGCCCTGAGTAAAGTGCGGCCCTAGCCGTCTTAGAAGAAGGGCGAAGTAGCCCGAATGGAGCGAGGGCCTCAGCCTCTCCCGTCAAAAAGGGGCGAAAGTAGCCCTGAGTATAGTTGCTCTCAAGCATAAAGCGGCCTCAGCCGTGAATGGATACCAGCAGGGCGGAAGTAGCCCGAGTGGTGCGAGGGCCTCAGCCTCACTCGCAAGCGGGCGAAAGTAGCCCGTGGAAAAGGGCGAAAGTAGCCCAGAGTAAGGGGCGAAAGTAGCCCAGAGTATAAATGCTGCCAAGCATGACACTGCGGCCTCAGCCGTGCTGGAAATAGGGCGGAAGTAGCCCGAGGTAGAGGGCGACAGTAGCCCGTATTAAAAGGGGGTGACAGTAGCCCCTGGTAGACGAGGGGGCCTTAGCCCACCTGAATATATGGGCGGAAGTAGCCCAGAGCAGAAAGTGTCAGCTTGTCTGAAGGGCCAAAGTGGCCCGAGTGAAACGAGGGTCTCACTTGCCAACGGGCGAAAGTAGCCCGTGGCGAAAAGGGCGAAAGTAGCCCGAGGTAGAGGGCGAAAGTAGCCCGTATTTAAAAGGCGAAAGTAGCCTAAGATGATAGCTCCAGCCCCCGTTGGGAAGGGCGAAAGTAGCCCAGTGTAGTTGTTGCTATCAAGCATGAGGAGTCTGCTGGAGTAAAACACAATTAGACAGCTCTGCTCGTAGAGGGAGCGTCAGAGAGGAGGGCCATAGAGCCCGGAGTATAGGGGAGATCCAGTTCATAGAACCTGGCAAATGTAAGCGGCGTGGACCATCCCGCAGCGTTACAGATATCTTGCAGGGGGACCCCTGACATGAATGCTTTGGACGCCGCAACTTTGCGGGTCGAGTGCGCCTTGGCTTCCAACGGAGAGGGAAGACCAGAGGACTTGTAAGCAGTTGATATGGCATCTGTAATCCACCGACTTAGAGTCAGCTTAGAAGCTGGAAGACCTCTATTGCGAGGACCAAAACACACAAATAATTGGTCCGTCTTCCTCCACAGGGCAGCTCTGTGGACATATGTGTCCAGTGCTCGCACTGGACACATACAGTTAAGCTTCTGCTGTTCCGGCTCCGTGTATGGGGGAGGACAGAAGGCCTGAAGCACTACGGGCCGTGGCACTGCTGACGGCACCTTGGGTAAGTAGCCCGGCTTAGGGTGCAGAAACGCTTTGACCATTCCAGGGGCAAAGTCGATAAAAGAGGGGGCCACTGAAAGGGCCTGTAGATCACCCACTCTCTTAAGAGAGGAGATCGCCAGCAGAAAGGCAGTCTTAAAGGACAACAACCTGTCCGAAATTGCTTCAATAGGCTCAAACGGAGGGTTGCAAAGAGCCTCAAGTACCACGGCCAGGTCCCACGTAGGGACACGTGAGCGCAACGGGGGCCTCAGCCTCAGTGCACCACGGAGAAATCGTGACACCAGGGGAAGTCTTCCAAGGGAAGTAGTACCGAAGGGAGCGTGGAAGGCATCTATGGCCGCCACGTAGCCCTTCAAAGTAGAATGAGCATTGCCAGCCGAAAGGCGGGCTTGCAAGAAGTCCAGCACTGAAGCCAACGGGCAGTGAACTGGTTCGATTTGGTGCTGCCTGCACCAGGCGACAAACATATTCCACTTCCTGGTGTACGTCTTTCTCGTAGAGGGAGCTCTGGATTGAAGGATGGTCTCAACGACCTCAGTCGAGAGACCGGAATCTAGGAGTCGTGCCCCCTCAGGGGCCACGCCCACAGTTTCCACAACTCTGGGCGAGGGTGCAGAATTGCCCCTCCTGCCTGTGAGAGGAGATCTCTCCTGACTGGGATTTCCCATGGCGGGCCGTCTAGGAGAGACCTCAGGTCTGAGAACCAGGCTCGACCCGGCCAGAACGGGGCTACCAGCAGGAGGCGAATCCCGTCCTGGCGCACTCTTTCCAGAACTCCCGGGAGCAGAGCGATCGGGGGGATGCGTACAGGCGAAGCCTCGGCCACGCCTGTACCATAGCATCCAGACCCAGGGGAGCTGGATGACACAGAGAGAACCAAAGGGGACAATGTGTTGTCTCCTGGCTCGCAAAAAGATCCACTTGGGCTTTCCCAAACTTCTTCCAGAGGACTTCCACCACATCTGGGTGGAGTCTCCATTCCCCGGGCCTCAGCCCCTGTCTCGACAGGACGTCTGCTCCCACATTGAGATGTCCAGGGATATAAACTGCTCTGAGTGAGAGGAGCTTCCCTTGGGACCACAGGAGGATCTGGCGCGCCAGCTTGTTCAAGGGGCGCGAACGCAGACCTCCCTGATGATTGATGTAGGCGACCACTGATGTGTTGTCGGTGCGAACTAACACGTGGTGCCCTGTGAGGTCTGGTAGGAAGTGTTTTAGAGCTAAAAACACAGCACGCATTTCCAGGCAATTGATGTGCCAATTGAGATGGTGCTCGCTCCACAGACCTTGGGCTGAGTGGCCACTCATGACCGCTCCCCACCCGGTGAGCGAAGCATCTGTCGTTAGTGTTACACGACGACAAGGAGTTCCCAGCACCGGGCCTTGGGACAGAAACCAAACTTTCTTCCAAATGTTCAGGGCACGAAGGCAGCGCCGCGTGACCTTGATCAAACGGAATGGGTTGCCCCTCGGGGAGAACCCTTTGGTTCTGAGCCACCACTGTAATGGTCTCATATGCAGCAGGCCAAAAGGGATCACGTTGGACGCAGCTGCCATGAGACCGAGCAGTACTTGAAACTGCTTTACAGTGAGTGATCGGCCTTCTTTGACTCTCATGACTGCATGGAGGATTGACTTTACCCGAGCGGGAGACATTAGTGCCCGCATCGTGGTTGAATCCCAGACTACACCGAGATAAGTGGTTCTCTGAACTGGAGAAAGAACACTTTTCTTGGCGTTCAGTCTTAACCCCAGAGACTTCATATGGGCGAGAACGACATCTCGATGTCGAACCGCCAGTTCTCTCGACTTCGCTAGTATGAGCCAGTCGTCTATGTAGTTTAATATGCGGATGCCCTGGAGTCGCAGAGGAGCCAGCGCAGCATCTACACACTTGGTGAAAGTCCGGGGTGAGAGTGCTAGACCGAAAGGAAGGACCCTGTATTGGTAAGCTTTGCCCCCAAAAGCGAACCTGAGGAACTTCCTGTGTTGTGGAAGGATGGAGATATGGAAATAAGCGTCCTTGAGGTCTATCGTGACAAACCAGTCCTCGGACCTGATTTGAGAGATGACTTGCTTTATAGTAAGCATCTTGAATTTGAGTCTCAGCACTGCGTGATTGAGCAGCCTGAGATCTAGAATAGGACGTAACCCTCCATCCTTCTTTGGAACTATGAAGTAGCGGCTGTAAAAGCCGCTCTCTGTGAGATGAGGAGGGACCACCTCGATGGCCTCCTTCCTCAGAAGGGTTTCTACTTCTTGTTCCAACACCAGAGCCTGCTGAGGGGCCACGACCGTAGTGGTGATCCCCTGAAAGGGCGGCGGCCGAGCGCCGAACTGAATTTTGTAACCTCTTTTTACTGTTTGCAGGACCCATTGAGACACGTTTGGCAGAAGTTGCCACGCTGCCAAATGCTTTACTAAGGGAATCAGCCTCTCGAGGCTGACCTCTGGTGGTACTAGAGCTTGCGAGTCCCCCTGTCCCGCTACGCGAACGGGCGGATGCAGGGGGGACAAACCGCGGGAGACCGCTGCGCCCTGAAGCACCTGAGGTGGCAGGGTTAGCGAACGGATCTCCAGAGGGCACTGGGGAGATGTTACTAGCCCAGGGGGGCCTGCCCTCTGAAGCCCAGAGCCACTGGCGTCAGGGCTTCTTCGCCGAGGACCTCTTCGCCTGAAGGACGGCCCTCAGGTCGTCCTTAGGCTTAGAAGCCCCCGACTTAGAGCGCCTACGGGACCCCTGATGTCGAGGAGGAGTCCGCGTAGCAACGCTCCGCTTTTGTTCTTCTCGATACGAGGAGCGGGCACTCGGGCGGGGCTGCTCCCGTCCAGCAGCCCCAGAGCTCGAGCGGCGAGGAAGAAACCTCTGGAATGCCGCCGCTTGTTGACGAGCCTGCTGAAACCTGTCGACGACGGAGGGAACCGCGTCGCCGAACAGGCCAGACTGCACAAGCGGGGCATCAAGCAGGACGGCCCTGTCGTGGTCTCTCATATCCGACAGGGTCAACCAGAGGTGTCTCTCTGCGACCACCATGGCTGCCATAGACCGCCCAATGGCACGGGCGGTCTCTTTGGTGGCTCGCAGAGCAAGGTCGGCGGTACGACGCAGCTCGCTGACATCGACCGCCGCCCCGTCCTCGCCCTCATCGAACTCTTTCAACAGGTCGGCCTGGTATGCTTGCAGCACTGCCATGGTGTGAAGGCAGGCTGTGGCCTGACCTGCTGCCGAGTAGCCCTTCCCCAGCAAGGAAGATGTTGTTCTTAAAGGCTTGCTGGGGAGTGCCGGGGTCTTTAGGGACGATGCTGAACTCGGGGACAGATAGCTAGAGAGCGTCTGTTCGATTTGAGGCATCGTCCCGTAACCGTGCTCACGAGCCCCCACCACGTTGGAATATGTGAAGGCAGATTGAGCGTGAACACGGGCCGAGAATGGCTTTCCCCACGACTTCGACACCTCAGTGTGGAGGTCGGGGAAAAATGGCAGACCTCGGCGTGGAGGTGGGGCTTTTGGGCGCAGAAACCGCTCATTTAACTTTGTCGGTTTCTGCTCACCAGTCACCACGTCTGGCCAGCTGATGTTGAGCTTGGCAACAGCACGGGTGATCACCTCCATTAACTCCTCGTACTCGAGTGGCTGGGCGGGCGTGGTTCCAGCCTGCTCGCCTACATCCATATCTCCCTCCTCAGAGGAAGATAGACGCAGCGGCGAGTGCTCCTCCTGGCGAGAAGAAACCGACGAGCGGGCTTCTACGCCAGAGAGAGGCATGGATCTGGCAGAGGAGGATGGAGAAAGGGGCTCGCCCGTCTCCAAACTCGATACCAGATCCAGTTGCGATCCCCACGAATGCAGGCGCCGCTCAGCCTCAGCCGAAGCGGGACCTGATCCGCGAGGAACGCTGGTGAGGGCTCCTTCCTCGAAAAGAGCCCTCCGGGAGCGAAGCGTGCGGAGGGGAAGCCGCAAACAATGCACACAGTCAGCCTCCTCAAAGGCTGACTGGGCATGCCTCACTCCCAAGCAAGCAACACACATAGCGTGTGTATCCTCGGCCGTGATATAACGTTGGCACGGAGGAATACACTTCTTAAAACGCTTGCTATCGCCCATCTCTATCTATGTTAACACTCAAATAAAAGTGAAGCAAACTGGCTTCAAAAACAGTGTTAACAGACAAACAATTCACACAGAGCGCGACTGAAAGACAGAAGCTGCCGGCTGCATTCACCGCATGTGCTTTATAGCTTCCTGGCTCCTGACGTCACCCCGTCCGTGACGTCATACGTAACTCTCTATTGGACTGATTTCACACGTGATTCAGAGCGTGGGCACGCTGGAGGCGTTCCCAAAGCGGAGTGACGCAGCTCGACGTTCCCGAAGGGGAACTGGTGTAGATGCAATTTTTATAAATTAATTCATTTGACTGCATGAAGAGTTAATTTAAAAGAAACAAATATCTCAGTTTTAAGTAAAAATTGTGTTAGTTAGCTGTATTTCTACTAAATCAAAATAACCCAACTGTTTGATTGAGATTAATGTACAGTATCTCACAAAAGTGAGTACACCCCTCACATTTCAGCAACCATTGTAGTATATATTTTTAAGGGACAATACTATAGAAATTAAACTTATATATATTTTAGAGTAGTCAATGTGCAGCTTGTATAGCAGTATAGATTTACTGTCCTCTAAAAAAACCTCAACATACAGCCATTATTGTCAAAATAACTGGCAACAAAAGTGAATACACCATAAGTGATAACAGCAGTATGTTGTTTAACCATGCAAAGCCATATGTCCTATTCATTATGTTTATGTTTTTGTCTGCTTGACCATACAATGTGTAAGTACGATTCTCTCATACTTACCACTGGATGTTTAACATGACATCTCATGGCAAAGAACTCTCTGAGGATTTGAGAAATAGAATTGTTGCTCTCCAACAAAGATGGCCAAGGCTAAGAGGTTCAGTAATACCCTGAAACTGAGTTACACTACAGTGGTCATGGTCATACAGAGGGTTCCATTCGGAACAGGCCTTGCAAGGGTCAATCAATGAAGTTGAGTACTCGTTCTGTGCGTCAGTCAGAGATACTGTACATTAACTTTTGTTGTCAGCTATTTTGACAATAATGGCTATGTGTTGAGTAATTTTCAGGGGACACTAAATCTATACTGCTATACAAGCTGCACATTGCTCTAAAATATATCCAAGTTTCATTTCTATAGTATTGTCCCTTGAGAAGATATACTAAAATGGTATCTGAAATGTCAGGGGTGTACTCACTTTTGTGAGATACTGTATATATATAGTAGTTGTAATGTAAACATTGTGTGTTTACATGCTATCCTCTATAAATTCATAATGAAAGTTTAAGCAGCTCACTGTCACACTGCTTTACACAAAGCTCTCATTTCTACAGCCGGCAGCAGCGTTCTGGCTTAGGTCATTTGATTTTGAAGGCAGTTTTGTTTTTACTCAGTACATACTTTCACATTTCCAACTGTAAGGGTGAAATATGGATAAACCTAATGGTCATCTACTATTACCATACATAAACGTAAATGTTCTCACATTAAAAGCAGTCTCTAGATTTGACTATTGTTCTTGTTTTAGCATGTGATATTAGTCCATGCTGTTGTTAGTAGACAAATAAAAAGAGCTAGCCTATGCCTATATGATATAGCTATCCTTTGTGAAACTTGTGAAAAAATAGACCTACAAATATGATTAAAAAGAACACTTGTGTAAATGATACACAAATTCAAATGCAAGTTGAATTTAATCTATCAGTGTAGAATATGCTGGGGACATTCAGGCAAGTATGTTTATGTTGAAAAGGTAGCCAGGGCCATTGTGAAAAAACAGAGACAAGATCTTTTATTTATATCCAAAATGAGGCAATGTGAACATAGAGCGCCAAATGCTCTCATGCAATGTATGATCTATTCATACTTGAAGTCGGAGGGAAAGTACAGAGAAGTCAAAAATAAAAGTGACAGCTAACCACATGGCAGGAAATCCTTAATATGGACAAAGTATCCGGCTATCACTGTAGAAAAAAATATATAATAATAAATAAACATAACAACAATAACGTTTATTACAGTATAGAAACTATTCTACCTTATTAACTATTCTGCCTTAGTGTTTTCAGTATATAAACCAATAATACAATTATCATTAGAAAAATATAGGAATGGAAATTATAGGTTATTTTCCAGCAGTGTATTTGATTTCTTAGATAATTTATTTATTTATTTACCTCTAAAAGTATATTTTTTGTGAAATATTCTCATGTTTATCTTAGATTTTATATTTATTTTACTTCAGTGAAAAAATCATCCCAGTGTCACAAACGTGTGCTGATCAGGGAGCTCAGGGGGCCATGGCGGATCAGGGAGCTCGGGAGGCCATGGCCGAGCAGACAGTTCAGGAGGCCATGGTGGGTCAGTGAGCTCAGGAGGCCATGGCGGAGCAGACAGTTCAGGAGGCCATGGCGGGTCAGTGAGCTCGGGAGGCCATGGCAGAACGGACAGTTCAGGAGGCCATGGCGGGTCAGTGAGCTCGGGAGGCCATGGCGGGTCAGTGAGCTCGGGAGGCCATGGCGGAGCGGACAGTTCAGGAGGCCACGGCGGGTCAGTGAGCTCGGGAGGCCATGGCGGGTCAGTGAGCTCGGGAGGCCATGGCGGAGCGGACAGTTCAGGAGGCCATGGCGGGTCAGTGAGCTCGGGAGGCCATGGCGGGTCAGTGAGCTCGGGAGGCCATGGCGGAGCGGACAGTTCAGGAGGCCACGGCGGGTCAGTGAGCTCGGGAGGCCATGGCGGAGCAGACAGTTCAGGGGGCCATGGCGGAGCAGACAGTTCAGGAGGCCATGGCAGGTCAAACAGTTCAGGATGCCATGGCAGATCAGGAAGTTCAGTAGGCCATGGCGGAACCGGGGGCTTAAGAGACCATGGCGGATCAAGAGGCTCAGGAGGCCATGGCGTATCAGGAGGCCATAGTGGATCAGGGGGTTCAGGAGGCCATGGCGGATCAGGGGGTTCAGGAGACCATAGCGGCGCAGGAGGCCATGGTGGATTAGGGGGTTCTGGAGGCCATGGTGGATTAGGGGGTTCTGGAGGCCATGGTGGATCAGGGGGTTCTGGAGGCCATAGCGGCTCAGATAGTGCAGGAGGCCATGGCGGATCAGGAGGCTCAAGAGGCCATGGCGAATCAGAATGCTCAGTAAGCCATGGCAGATCAGGGGGTTCAGGAGGCCATAGTGGATCAGGAGGCCATAGTGGATCAGGGAGTTTAGGAGATCATGGCGGATCAAGGGGTTCTGGAGACCATAGCGGCTCAGATGGTGCAGGAGGCCATGGTGGATCAGGGTGCTCAGAAGACCCTGGTAGATCAAACAGTTCAGATGGCAGATGGTAGGTCAGGGAGTTCGGGAGGCCATGGCAGATCGGCCAGTTCAGTGGGCCATGGTGGATCGAGGAGCTCTGGAGAAGCGGGCTCCAGAGGGAACTCTGAAGGCCATAGGGGTTCAGGGATCTCGGAAGGCCATGGCAGATTGGCCAGTTCAGAGGGCCAAGGCGGATCGAGGAGCTCTGAAGGATCAGGATCTGGAAGGGACTCTGAAGGCCATAGGATTTCAGGAATCTCGGGAGGCCATGGCAGATCAGCTAGTTCAGAGAGCCCTGGCAGAGCAAACAGTTCAGAGGGCCATGGCGGATCGAGGATCTCTGGAAGAGCGGTCACTTGAGGGTGCTCTGGAGGCGCAAACACTTGAGGGTGCTCTGGAGGAGCGGAAACTTGAGGGCGCTCTGGAGCAGCGGACACTTGAGGGCGCTCTGGAGGAACGGACACTTGAGGGCGCTCCGGAGGCGCGAACACTGGAGGGCGCTCTGGAGGCGTGAACACTGGAGGGCGCTCTGGCGGCGCGGTCACTGGGAGGCTGGGCGGAACCAGCGGAGGCTCTGGTAGGCTGGGCGGAACCAGCGGAGGCTCTGGGAGGCTGGGCGGAACCAGCGAAGGCTCAGGTGCAGTGGCTGTCTTGTCCGGGGGCTCAGGAAAGACCGCCATCATGTCCGGAGGCTCGGGAGAGACCGCCATCTCGGCCGGGGGTTCAGGCTTGGCGGCCATCTTGATCGCGGACTCAGGGTTGGCGGCCATCTTGGCCGGGGACTCAGGCTTGGTGGCCATCTTGGTCGGGGACTCAAGCTGTTACCCTAAGAATACTGGCATTTTCCAGTTGTTGCCCCCCATTCAGTCCACACTCGTATCCAGCTGCAGCTTTCACCCTACAGTATATTCTCAGAAACATTAGGGAAGAACGTGCTGCTTGAATGTTTTTTTTTAATGAGGAATTAAGAAACAATCTGAAGTAGGAACCAGGCTGAGGTAGGAAACAAGGATGTACAGTACCTCAAAGCGCAAAACATATAAACATTGATTTTCTTCTCAGTAAGTCACTCTTCAATTTTTTGTGAATGTATTTTTTTCTGAGTTGTTTGCCCAAAGAAAAAGAACAGATCTAGAACTTGGGTAATAAAAGTGAAATATTTAGTCCAAATGAATGAGAAAAAACTAAACTAAAAAAAAAAAAAAAAAAACTCAATAACTTAAAAAGAGTCAATCAGAGTCCAAGGCCATGGACATAAATAACTCAAATAATAATAAAAATCATCATCAATGGGGGGGGGGGGGGGGGGTACTTCTTTGTACTTCTATAGCCCAATAAGTAGGTCAGAACAATATTTAAGATACCTTCAGATCTTTTTGTTGGCATTCAAGATCAGCTGCTTCTCAAAGTTGGCATCTCCCAGTCGGTTTTGTCCTGGGCCTGAATGAGACGAAACAAGACATTTTAACATCATGGTTATTGTGCAAAAAATGGTAACAGTCAGAGGTGGAAAGAGTAATAAAATAAGCTACTCAAGTAAAAGTACTGTTACTTCAATGAAATTTTACTTAAGTACAAGTAAAAGTACTGGTCAAAAAATCTACTCAAGTAAAAGTAAAAAGTAACTCATTTAAAATTTTACTCTGAGTAAAATTTAGTGAGTATTTTTTTTTTTTTTGAACAGCAGTGCTGGGTGTTATTGCTGGGTGTCAAGTGTTATTCAAAAAAAACAAAACAAAGGGATATAATTCTCAACCTGGTTGTTTTTATTTGAGGAAACAACTTTACAAATTAAAGTGCAATAAAAACAAATAAATAAGACACAATAAAAAAAATAACCATATAACCTCCTTCTCCGTTCAATTTTGCAAGGCCCCCCTATGCCAGACATGTCCTTTTATTTATTATTATCTTATTTGTTTATTTACTTCCGCAGTAAAGAGAAAAGTATTTATTTTTAAGTCTTTTTTATTAACCAAAACATTTGTTTTGCCTTATTATTCTTCTATACTGCATGTTATAAAAAACTCAAAATTCAAACAAACTTTAAATTAAAACTTTAAATATACCTTATAACCTTTAAAGAAAACCTCTGCTAAATTCTAACTTTTTAAAATTATACAGATTTAAAGCTCCTGAATTCCTTACTTCAGACATTCTTTACAACTTAATAGTACTTTTTCTTAAATAAGTGAACCTGCCTTACCAAACAGGGAGATGCCAAAAGACCACTAAACCTATCCCTTTGAACTTGACTGACTGAATATCTACTGTTTCCATTAAAAAATTAACATATGAATTCAAACTACAGCAAATACATTTTAAATCTGTTGAAACGCATCGATGTGAAGGTTCGACAACGACACGATCAGTGAACTGTCAGTGCAGCCTGATGCTCATAAACACCGAGCCTGCCTCACTCGTCTTCGATGGGTGAGCATTCATTATAAAACACTCACAGGACAGTAATTTGGACAACTAGGCAAAAGTTTTGATGCAAAAAAATACGATAGGGATCAGAGCCCAGAGAGCGCGCATAGTTTGTGAATCAATAGCGGACTTATGCGTGCCGAATGTACGACTCTGATTTACACGAGTGTTATACATTAGGTACGCGCAAGTTTGTTATACCTTGACATTAGCGTGACGGTTTGCTTCATGCATGAAGCCGAGAGATGTAACTCTGCACAACTGTCCGTCTCCATCTTTCTTGAGTTAGCGCGCTGCATTTGTTCTCCCGCTCACCAAGCAATCAGACGGTGCCCGCCAGGGGACACCTTCGGTTCACTTATGTTTGTCGTGGCCACGACATAATATCACGTTCCCACGACATAATATCATGTTCCCACGAGTTTATATGTCGTGGCCACGACAAACATAAGTGAACCGAAGGTGTCCCCTGGCAGGCACCGTACAATCAGTAGTTTCCGGTAGTGATGGGTCCAGTGTTGCCAGATCGGGTTGACGATTTCCAGCCCAAAAGCTCAACAAAACCCGCCCACTTCAACAAAAACCAGCCCAAATTTTAACTGCCAAAATAATGAGAATTTTATTGCCATGTCAAGGTTAATAAGGACCATTTTTATCTCTTTAAAAAAAGAATAATGACAAAATAAAATAAAGATAAATCAATTTCACAGGAATATGGATCAAAACAGTCCGAAAATATGCGAAAAATGTCTTCTTTTCAAAGTGGAAATTAACCGATGACTTTAACCCTTGGAAAAACACATGCATCATTTTCAATGTCCACAGTAAAAATATGCTAATTTCTGTGCAAAAAGTGCACAATAAAGTGATGAGAAACAATGTAGCTGGCATTTAGGTTCATGCACACACCCACGTTTTCTTATTTCAGTTACAATTATATTTAGAAGTCTTCTATTCATCTCTCACCACATGTAATCCACTTAGACTTTTTATCGTGTAACTTATATTTAGGCCATTTTGCCATCGCAATTACTTCAAATGAATAAATGAATAAGCTGCATATTCAAAATCTTGCCCGTTGTAGCGCCAAAACCTCGTCACTCACAAGTCATCACATCTCACTAACGTAAAAGATGTAAATTGATTGACAGGTCTGTTAAACTAAACAAGTAAGCGTTGCGTTAAGCAAAAATGAGTTGATGACTGCACTACACATTATATTACTGTGATACTTTGAGCTCGCAGGTATTAAAATAACAATCACTAATGATAAAAGCGAAGAAAAAAGCAGCTGATTGGGCGGCTTTTATTTTTTTAAAGCAGCCCAAATTTTGTCTACCCGCCCAATGCGTTATTCTCGGGTCCAAGCCGATCAAAAGAAGCCCAAGTGGGCGGAAACCCGCCCAATCTGGCAACACTGGATGGGTCGTTCATTTTGAACGAATCTTTATGTGACTCGAGAAGAACGAGTCGTCTTGGGGAGTGATTCATTCAGTCGCGCATGCGCAATTGCGCAACTATGAACGAAGGACTTAAACCCGAAGACTCGAGAGATGAACTAATCAATTCTGTTTCCGGCTCCAGCAGCATAGGTTAAGCGTGTGGGGCTGTCACGTGATGAACGAACGACTCGGACCCGAAGACTCGAGAGATGAACTAATCAATTCTGTTTCCGGCTCCAGCAGCATAGGTTAAGTGTATGGGGCTGTCACGTGATGAACGAACGACTCGGACCCGAAGACTCGAGAGATGAACTAATCAATTCTCTTTCCGGCTCAGACTGCGTTAGTTAAGCTTATATGGGTTTGTCACGTAATGAACGAACAACTCGAACCCGGACAGATGGAAGTGAGGAAGAATCATGAAGACCCAGGTAAACAATGCATAAATCTTTTGTTTCTAATAGCTTAAAGTTTTGTCTTGTTTGTAGTGTGATCAACGTTATATAAACGTGTATGAGCATTATGTGTTATGGAAGTAAAACGTAGCTTTTTAATTATATTTTAATAAAATGAACGAAATGACTCGAAAAAAGATTAGTTCATTTTGCTGAATGAGACTCAAAGATCCGAGTCGGTAAAATGATCCGAACTTCCCATCACTAGTTTCCGGTGCGCGATCTCCTCCTTCCCTCCACGCACATTTTTT
This sequence comes from Garra rufa, assembly GCF_049309525.1. Lineage (NCBI taxonomy): Eukaryota > Metazoa > Chordata > Actinopteri > Cypriniformes > Cyprinidae > Garra > Garra rufa. The sequence goes on along the minus strand of NC_133372.1, from coordinate 20,791,310 downwards.
TTTTATTAATTTTTTTAGTATTATTTTTTATTTATTTATTTTTATTAAGTAACGGATGATATTTAAAATGTAGTTAAGTACAATACATAAATCAAAACATACTTAAGTAAAAGTAAAATTACAAAATTTAAAAGTTACTTTAAAAAGTAGAAGTACACAAAAAACCTACTGGTAACACTTTACAATACGTGTGCACACATGTGCATTAATTTATGTTTAATTAATGCACTGATAATCACAAGTTAATGAAGAACTAAACAATTTATTAATGATTACTACATCAGCAACTAATGAACATTCTATATGATTCATAGATTAAGTAATAAATAAATTGTTATTAATTAAGTGTGTCATAATGTATTAATTCCCTAATAACCAATTTTATTAACTAATAGTGTAAATTCATGTGTTAATTAGCAAAATGGGTTCAAGTCATGCATTTAAACTTCCAGTTGTCTGCTTTAATTAATCATTAGCTATAACTATATTACTTAACAATTAGTTAATATTTTTGTGCCCCAGTAAGTAAAGTCATAACATAATGATGTCTTTGCAAATCATTAGCTAATGATTAATTAAAGCAGACAACTGGAAGTTTAAATGCATGGCTTCAACACATTAAGGCGCATAACTGACTAATTCTATATCATAACCACAATGACATATTACTTAATAATTAGCTAATAGTTTTGTGCCTCAATAAGTAAAGTCATAACATTATGATATCTCTGCAACTCATTAGCTAATGAGTAATTAAAGCAGACAACTGGAAGTTGAAGTACATAGCTTTGACCACTGTAGTAACTAACACATGAATTTGCACTATTAGTTGATAAAATAAGTTATTAGGGAATTAATACATTATGGCACAATTAACTAATAACAATGTATTGATTACTTAATCTATGAATCATATAGAATGTTCATTAGTTGCTGATGTAGTAATCATTAATAAATTGTTTAGTTCTTCATTAACTTGTGATTATCTGTGCATTAATTAAACATGAATTAATGCTTATTTGTGCACACGTATTGTAAAGTGTTACCAACCTACTCAATTACAGTAACGCGAGTAAATGTAATTCGTTACTTTCCACCTCTGGTAACAGTAATCTGTATTAAAAGGAATTGTGTACTGAGGCAATCACTGAAATTATTTGACCAAATTTTGTATTGAAAACCACAATTACTATTAGCTACATAAGCAGCATTAAAATAATATCACCAAGACATAACTATGATTGAGGGTAGGTATTTACTGTACTTATGACCAAAGCATATTAATTATGGAATATAATCACAGTTTGTCCATACCTGAATATTAGACCACCGATGCTGAAGAGCCTCTCTACTGGAGCGCTTGAGGGCAGTGCAGTGTTGCTGTTATGAACAGCCTTTTGAGCTTTGAAAACTGCATGTATTCATCAAACCCATCTGTGTTTGGAGCATCCAAATAGGTGTCCACTTCAGTTTTTTGAGAAACCGGAGGTCTTCTGTTAAATCTGAAGAATGAAGCTGCAGAATCTTTCTTCTCCATTTCACCACTGGACTGGGGTTGACCTAAGTCTCTTGCAGCTGAGTCATCAGAGCTGAGGGTTTGAAATTCTCTTTTCCGCATCAATCTGTACAGCACACGTTTTTCCTCATCTTGGACCCAGTCTAGCTTGAATCTTGGCATCAGCATAGCGGAGAGTATGTGCTCCCTCTTCTCCAGAAGATCTGCCAACCTTGTACTCAGTGACTGCAAGATTTTCTCTATAAGGGGACGGCATGTAATGAGACCCTCTGCAGTAGTGGGCTTCATGCTCTCATCCAACAGGTCATTCATAAGACATTACAGTTGCACAATGGTTGGAGCCATTAGGCCTCATCACGTCCACAAATTTGTGAATGAAGTTGACCTCATGTGGAGAGAATCGGCGAAAGCCAAACTCATCACTCACAGTGTGCAGAATCAGCTCGTCATGTAGGGGAGTGGCATCATTTGCAGGGGGGACCTCAGCCACATTTATTTCTGCCCTGGTAGTTAATGTTGCTATGCGAGACAGTCTCTCCATGGCAAGAAATACAGAGTTCCATCTTGTGTCATTTGGCACAATAAAGCTAATCCCAAGCTTTTCCTCCACAGTATCAGAAGCCTTTGGACTTTGCTTAACTCAGTTCCACAAAGCAGAAGCTTTTGCAAAAACAGCTCTCGACATTGTTTTGTAACGTGGTTCAGTTACTTTTTCTGTATCTTTGGCCACTAGATTCAAGGTGTGAGCAATGCACCTTCTATGAGGGGGGAGAGAGGGATGATCCAGACCTGAGAGAGAATGAGGCTCCATCTGGTCATCTTCATCTGAGTTCTCACTGGCAGCAGCAAAGGCTGACTCTGGTTCACTGTCATCTTCACTTTTAGTTTCATCAAAGTGGACCACTCTCTCTGGCTCTTCAGTATCAATAGCAACATCCATCCCAAAACAATTGAACACCTTGACAAAATTTGAAGTGTTGTCTGTAACTGTACACACAACCTTGTTGTGGATTTTGAATTCTTTGTTGACATCTGACAATAATTTTGCCAATACATCATGTGTATGTACTCCTTTAATACGCCAACATGCCAGGACTGCAGAATGTCTCTTAGAAACATCATTTTTGTTCAGCCAGTGGATAGTGATGCCCATAAATGCTTTGTTCACAGCTAACCAGCAATCTGCTGTTGTGCACACAGCATCGATCGCAGAGAGTTTAGTTTTAAGTTCACATGTTTTCTTCAAATTTCTTGTTCAGCAGTGTTTGTACTTTTTTTCTTGATGTTACCTTTTTGGAAGCTGTTTATGAAAGCTGGGTTTTCCACTTTCCTCAAAGGCTGCAGGTCTCCAACAATATACTGCAAAACCAGGTTGTCCAGCTGCGGCTGGGAGATAACGGAACTGCCGTTACTGTACCCCGTTATTTGGTTTTGGGTGGTAGAACAGGATCTGTTTTGGCACACCGTTGCCGTGTCTTTTGATTTTTTAGTGACCTGCACATACCTTAAAAGGTTAGACGGGTGCTTTATTTCAATATGCCGTTTCAAGTTTGCTGTTGAGGTTGTTGATGTGCGGAGTTGCTTCTTGAGACCCGGCGGGCACAGTTTAATCAAAACGGTAAGATTTTTCCCACCTGGATCATCACTGATCTTTTCAAAAAATTCTTTTAGGTGGACATATGAAGTTTCATTCATCATTGAGACAGAAGTAGTGCCGCTGCCTTCATCGGATTTTGCCTCCATTCATTCTTCGCAATTTGATGACGCATGCGCAGTGCGACAGCGGTGTGGTGGCTGGTGTTGCCAGATCTGGTCTTTCCCTCTATATAATAAGGCCCGTTTTAGATTGTGTTGTAGCGGTTGTAGTCTAGATATTGTACAGTCAGTGGTTATAGCCGGGATTTTGCCTGGCTCCATGGAAATCTGGCACTCTCTAGAACAAAATTGAACTACGAGAGAACAACGTTCATAAACGCCAGAATGAGCGCGTTCACGTTCATCAGGCAGATATATAGCACGTTCAGTTCACGTTCACCCAGAATATGAATGAGTTCATGAATGATCATTCAATGAACTCGTTCAGGCACAACACTGGGAACGGCAGCCGTTTTGCGTGCAGACTCTGGCGTGGCAGCCATCTTGTGAGCAGACTCTGATGTGGCGGCCATCTTGTGAGCAGACTTTGACGAGGCGGCCATCTTGTGAGCAGACACTGACGTGGCGGCCATCTTGTGAGCTAACGCTGGTGTGGCGGCCATCTTGTGAGCTGACGCTGACGTGGCGGCCATCTTGTGAGCAGACTTTGACGAGGCAGCCATCTTGTGAGCTAACGCTGGTGTGGCAGCCATCTTGTGAGCAGACTCTGACGTAGCGGCCATCTTGTGAGCAGACACTGACGTGGCGGGCATCTTGTGAGCTAACGCTGGTGTGGCGGCCATCTTGTGAGCTGACGCTGACGTGGCGGCTGGTGGGCTTGAGCTCGGAGAGGAGGTCGGCCGCATCGGGCTGAGGACAGCGGTGGAGCTCTGGAGGATGACTGGTGATTTAGGACTGGGCTGGCGGTTCGAGCCGTTGGGACGGTATGTGGAGGTTCTCGGCTTATGGCAAGCTGGCGCGATGTGCTGTGTTTGAGAGGGGACTGGAAGATGAGACTTAATCAGACTTTCTTCCACCTCAAAATCAGATCTGTTTAAATATAAAATATGGTTGACTAGCTCGATCAAGGGGAAATTGCAAGAAGGAAGATCGCAGCGTATGGTCTCATCATCCAGTCCCAAAACAAACACAGCGCAGAGAGAAGCTTCGTGCCAGCCTACCTGATGGGAGAGCTCAATGAAGTCCTCCACATATCGCTCCAACTTTTGTATGGTCCGTCGATCTGTCACAAACTTGTGCTGGAGGTGAAGTGGTGGGGATTCAATGAGAGACGGGAAAACAGGAATATAAACAAAAAAACACTTTATATTGAAAAACAAAACAAAATCCAGGAAACAGACAGAAATCCAATAAAAAAGAGAACACACAAAGTAACGTCATATATAAATAAAACTGAGAAAACAAACGACTTAAATAGGAGAGGCAGGGGGTGTAGTAAATTAACAAGACAGGTGAACCAAATCAAAGCTAATAGGAATAAACCAATAAACACAGAACTACAGGGGGAGACAAAGGGAAAAAACAACTGAAGTTGTTGATCTGTCTTTGAAGTTAAGTGTGTGTGTATGCACACAGTGGCTGACTGTCACTTAAAAAGCTCAGTCATTGTCTCATTCATTTTTTTGTTTTTGTATATGTGAGTGACTTTATAGTCTGTTATAGGCTCATTCAATGCTTTTGTGTGTGTGTGTGTGTGTGTGTGTGTGTGTGTACCTGGTATTCATCACGTTGTGGGGACCAAATGTCCCCACAAGGATAGGAATACCAGTAGATTTTGACCTTGTGGGGACATTTCTCAGGTCCCCATGAGGAAAAAGGCTTATAAATCATGCACAATGAGTTTTTTTGATGAAGTAAAAGTATGCACAATCTCCTGTGAGGGCTAGGTTTAGGTATAGGGTAGGTGTAGGGCGATAGAAAGTACGGTTTGTACAGTATAAAAACCATTACGCCTATGGAATGTCCCCATAAAACATGTAAACCCAACATATGAACAACAAATGAAACTTCAGATAGCACTTTATTTTATGTAAATGTACATACTATAGTATAGTAATAGCAAAAATTGATGCATATACCATATAGTAAGTACATTACATAGTTAATTAATATTGCTCAGTACTTACATGTATAATTATGCTGTACCAAGGACACTGTAAAATACTGTGTAACCAAACTTTATTTTAAAAATGTTACATGATTTAGTACTACAGTAGTTGCAATAATGGTTAAAAACGTCCTACGTTGTATTAGGTGTCTGTAACTACAATCTACTTATTGTATTCATGTTCTAGTTTATTGCTACTGCGTGATACGATATAGGGTCACTTTTGGTGGTTTGGTTAGGTTTAAGTGTAGGGTGGACAGTGTAATTATAAATGTAACTACAAAAAAAATGTTATATGCAGCTATATAAATTCTTTTAAATATTATTACATTGTAAAAACATGTTTGTATACAATAAGTACATTGTATCTTTTATTAATTTAACTGTAAGTACATAGTAGTTACTTAATATAAAGTGGGTCCATTACATTTAAAACCAAGTACTTTACATGTGAATTAGAATGTTAGTCAACACATAAAAAGAGTACTTCATTAAAAGTAAATTTAAATTGGACAAAATGCACTTAAGTATGTTAAGAAACTGTATTTTACAGTATGTTGTTTTATTAGGCCCTACTTTTAGTAAGTATACTACAAGCGCATATTCATTATGCATTGGAACTCATGTCCTAGTTTCAACACATTCAAAGGGGCAAAGAAACAACCCCTGCCAATGAACCTTTTCTACTTGCCTCGTGTCAAGACTTGTCACGTGTATCTTGACATGAGGCAAAACCAGGAGAACAAGAACAAATGTAAACACTATCAACAAAAAACTTTGTAATAATGAAACTTAACTTCAAAACAAAAGTAATGCATAACACAGAGATGAAACATAACCACAACAAATGGAACATTTAGCTGAACTTTCGATTAAATGTAGCTTTTGTTGTATTTACGTTTAATGTATATTTTAATCTTTTAATAAAAATTGGACTCTTCAGTGTTTGCCTGAAAATACTGTCAGAAATACGTTTGTTTATCTAAAAGCATTGAAAGCATATGTGCATATGTGAAAGTATATCACTAAAGAACAAAAATCCAGCTTTGAATTACTAGGTGTAACGCCAGGCCAGCAGAGGGAGCCCTTACTCTGACTGCTACTGCTCCCTCTGCTGCTTCTATGGTTACTTCCTGTTTGGCAGCCATAAAAGCATGGCCATGCCAAACAGGAGGTTGCAAATTATTGTTTTGCTGTTGCGGACTCTACCAAACGTTTTTTTGCCATTGCCATTGCCATTGCCTTGTTTTGTTTTGTTTTGTTTCGTTCCATAGTTATAGTTATAGTCATAGTCTTAACTTGTTTTATTGTTTGTTTCATTTGTTACTTTGGACTGCCCACTTGGATTTTGACTCTCGCCTTTATTATTGGATTACGCTTTTGTCTTGCCCTGGATGTTCCTGTTTACTGGTGTTTGACCCTGCCTGTTTTGACAACGATCTGTTCAATAAAGCTCGCATTTGGATCTTCAACGTTGTTGTCGAGTCCGTGTTACAGAATACTTCGCCTACCACAGATCCAGCAGCTTTCCAACACAAATCACCATGAACCAAGCAGTATCTCGCCTCCTCTGTCTTCGTCAAGGTAACGGACTATAGAGGAATATGTTGAAGAATTTTGTGGACTGTGCCATTTAGTTGGTTTTAATGATGTTACCCTAAAAGGCATTTTTCGTAATGAACTCAAGGACTGGTTAAATGATTTAATGCCTAACAGCAAGGGCCCTGCAACCCTTGAGGAGTATATTGACTTCGCTCTGTTCCTGGCTGGTTCACCTTTTACTGTGGGAGTTGTGGATGAGGAGCCCCACAATCCCATAGTACCCCCCACATCAAGGTCTGTTGCTCCAAGGCCTGCTCAAGTCACGTCTGCTGCTTCAGAGCCAGCCTACATCACATCTGCTGCTGCAAGGCCTACTCACATCACGCCTGCCAAGCCACAGCCTGCTCACGTCATGTCTGCCAAGCCAAAGCCTGCTCATGTCACGTTTGCCAAGCCAAAGCCTGTTCAAGTCACGTTTACCAAGACAAAGCCTTCTCACGTCACATCTACTAAGCCTGCTACCAAGCCACAGCCTGCTTACATCACATCTGCCATGCAGCAGCCTGCTCATGCCATGCCTGCCTCTCCAGGGCCTGCTCACGCTAAGCCTGCCACTCGAGAGCCTGTTCACAAGATGGCCGCCATCCCAGAGCCATTTCACAAGATGGCCGCCCTTCCAGAGTCTGCTCACAAGATGGCTGCCCTTCCAGAGCCTGCTCACAAGATGGCCGCCCTTCCCACTACTAAGGCAAGTCATGTTAAAGCTGCAGTTCCTGCAAAGTCAAGTCACCTTACGGCTGTTGCTTCTGCAAAGTCAAGTCACGTTACAGCTGCTGTTCCTGCAAGGTCATGTCACATTACAGCTACTGTTCCTGCAAGGCCAAGTCTTGTCCCAGCTACACTTCCTGAGTCCAGTCATGACACAGTAGCATTTCCTGAGTGAAGCCAAGAAACAGATTCCCTTCCAGAGTCAAGCCAAGAAACAGCAGCACTTCCAGAGTCAAGTCAGGACACAGCAGCACCTCCTAAATCACATCAAGCCAAGCCACAGCTGCTCCAGCAAGGTCAAGCCAAGTCAAGCCACAGCAGTTCCTTCAAAGCCAAGTCAAGCCACAGCTGCTCCTCCAACGTCAAGCCAAGTCACAGCCATTCCCTCAAAGCCAAGTCGAGTCACAGCCGCTCCTCCAACATCAAGTCAAGTCACAGCCACTCCTCCAACATCAAGTCACAGCCGCTCCTTCAACATCAAGTCGATGTGGTTCTTCAAAGCAATGTGGTTCTTCATGTCGACTGGTTCCTTCAAAGTAAAGTCACATCTCGCCCGAGCGTCCAGAGCCAGGTCACGTCTCGCCCGAGCATCCAAAGCCAAATCACATCTCACTCGAGCGCCCAGGGTCTCATCCCGATACTGCTGATCTGCCAGAGCCACGCCAGGTCTTGACTGTTAATGTGATGGACCCTCCTCTAATGTCAGTGCAGGGTGCAGGCATACAATTGACACCTTTGCTCCCAAGCCACGCCAAGCTGACGCTCCCAAGCTACGCAGAGCCGACGCTCCCAAGCTAAGCAAACCGCGCAGAGCCGACGCTCCCAAACCAAGCATTCCATGCAGAGCTAACGCTCCCAAGCCTCACACCTTCCAGCCCGGTGGGCATCCCATTACTGCGTTACCTGTGATGTATTGGCCATTTTGAGTGTATGGGCTGCACACTGTGCTCCAGAGGCTTCTCCTGTCCACGAGTCTGCTCCAGAGGCCTCGTCTGTCAATGAGTCTGTCCACGAATCTGCTCCAGAGGCCTCGTCTGTCCACGAGTCTGCTCTGGAGGCCTCGTCTGTCCACGAGTATGCTCCGGAGGCCTCGTCTGTCCAAGTGTCCAATGCCTCTTATGGAGGCAGCGTCCACGGCGGAACCCCCTGAGGAGGCAGCTCCCACTGCAGAGAAAAGGTGAACCCATAGATGAACTCACCGTCTGCTCAACCACTGTCAAGGTTCCTGCTTTCCCAGCACTACCATGGTTTCCTGCTCTGCTGTGGGGATTCTGGTTCCTATCTGCTCAGCTGTGGTGGTCATCTGCCTCACTATGGAGACCTGCATGGTGGGGATCTTGGCTCCCTGATCCGCCATGGCCTCCTGAACTGTCTGCTCTGCCATGGCTACCCAAGCTCCCTGATCCACCATGGCCTCCTGAACTGTCTGCTCTGCCATGGCTACCCAAGCTCCCTGATCAGCCATGGCCTCCTGAACTGTCTGCTCTGCCATGGCTACCCAAGCTCCCTGATCCACCATGGCCTCCTGAACTGTCTGCTCTGCCATGGCTACCCAAGCTCCCTGATCAGCCATGGCCTATTGAACTGTTTGCTCTGCCATGGCTACCCAGGCTACCTGCACCGCCATGGCTTCCACTACTCCACAGTCTATAACGCCAGGCCAGCAGAGGGAGCCCTTACTCAACTCTGACTGCTACTGCTCCCTGTGCTGCTTCTATGGTTACTTCCTGTATGGCAGCCATAAAAGCATGGCCATGCCAAACAGGAGGTTGCGAAGTATTGTTTTGCTGATGCGGACTCTACCAAGCATTTTTTGCCATTGCCATTACCTTGTTTTGTTCCATAGTTATAGTTATAGTCATAGTCTTACCTTGTTTCATTGTTTGTTTCATTTGTTACTTTGGACTGCCCACTTGGATTTTGACCCGCACCTTTATTGGATTACACTTTTGTCTTGCCCTGGATGTTCCTGTTTCCTGGTGTTTGACCCTGCCTGTTTTGACAACGATCTGTTCAATAAAGCTCGCATTTGGATCGCTGTCGTCGAGTCCGTATTACACTAGGCCTATTCAATGCCACCCCACAGTAGGAAACACTGTTCTGACATGTTAATCAGATAGCTTACCAAAAGTATCTTCACAACAACCTCATTTAAATAGTGTCAGATTGCATGACAGTTAAACTGGAAAACCTAGTTTAACACCCCACTTGATAGAAGATTTAGTCTGTGACATTATCTTTTATTTAATAGTTACATCCTTTCATTACTAAACTTTCCATCTGACCGGACACTAAGCCATTTTTAATGTATTTTACATATATGCATTTGTTTTTGTTATATCGTTTTTACTTATTGAAGCCAAAATGCAAACAACAAAATTTTTTTAACACTATAGCTTTTGTTTTATGATATGACTGAACATATTGTAAAATGTATTACTGGAAAATTATGTTTGTTCTGTTTTTATTAAAATGATGGGACAACATTTTAATATTATCACACCACAGACAATGGTATAATTATAGGGCTTAAAAAGAACTCCAATTTATAGAGCTGATTCCACTGCAGGGGAAATACGTCAATTTATTAACATGTCTCCCCCATTTTGAGTGTTTTTTCATAAATGTTGAAGCCATTTTTTTCCTTGCCAGGTATAATATTTGTAGTTTGTGTTGTTTTGTGGTTGTTTTTCACATTTTCCAGACAGTAAGAACCCTACACTCTGAAAATGCCATAGAAGAACCTTTCTTGTCTAAATGGTTTCATAAAGAACCTTAAACATCTGAGGAACCTTTCTGTTTCATGAAAGAAGGTTCTTCAGATTATAAAAAGGTAGGAAAGAGATGGTTCTTTAAAAAACCTTAGACTGAATGGTTCTTTGTGGAACCAAAAATGGTTCTTCTATGGTGTCCCTTGAAAAACCTTTTAAAGCACCTTTATTTTAGGAGTGTAGTTATTTAAGGAAAAAGAAAAAAACAAATTGTTGGTTGAGAATCTGTTTAAGAACCAATGATCTAAAGTATCTTACTTTAAGACTTTGCCTCTATTTTCTCTCAAGAATAAAGACATTTGGCAAATAATGCAAACGCCTTATAAAAAAAAACAGGTGCCTGCTGGAATTCGGATCCCAGAGAGTTTACTTTGTTGATCTAGTCTTCTGTCAGGTAGGCGTCATAGGCGTCAAGCACAAGTTGTTATGATGAACTCAACTGTTGGACTTACAAAATACAATCAAACAACATGGAAATTACAAACAAGTGCACAGGGATCAACACCAGAGAGGGCAAACAAGAGCACACAACGTAGAAAGCAGGAAGAAGGTAGGTGGAAGTCATTAGAAGCCCAACGGGTACGAATAAAAACGATGAGGACATGAAACTATTTAATAAAAGGATCATTATTCTGTGGCTTTCTGCGTAGACGTTCACAGGTCACAAATGTCAAACCCCAGAAGAAAATGTTGCAATTTGCATTCAGAATTCTTGCACGGAATGAATTGATTCCTTAATCCACTCCCAAACATAACTTTGCAGCTGTGAGAGTGCATTCTCATGACCTCATGAGAACCTGATTCAAAGAAAGACATACTTCAGAGGGCGTCAAATGTGAAAAAAGGCCATAAACCATTTGTCAGTCTCCTCTGCTAACTGGAAGTACCTTGTGAAATAAATACTTACTGAACATTAATTACAAGGATATTTATCAAGAAAAAACACACCTACTTACTTATTTATTCATTCATTTACTGAGTTAGTTATAGCTGTGTTCTTTTCAGTAGATTCCTTGTGCATCCCTACTTTGAGGCCTTTGAGGCGTCTTAAAATGCATGGGTTTTATGTACCCTTCTCGCTTTAAATACTTTGGTGAGTTAATAAGAATATTGGTAACACTTCAGTGTCCAACTCTCACTATTAACTGGCTGGTTAGCATGAATATTCCTGGGATATTGGCTGTTTATTATTACTTAAAAAGCACATATTAATGTCTTATTATGCAAGACCTTATTCTAAATCCTTAATCCTACCCAATACCAACCCAATTCTTAAATTTAACAACTACTTTACTAAGTATTATAAAGCAGTAATTAAGATAATATTGAGGCAAAAGTCAATAGTGAGAATTGGACACTAATTTAAAGTGTTGCCAGAATAATTTAAGTAGTTATATATTATTTATTTGAAAGAATTTAAAGAAAGTAATTCTGACTAAAATTTTAATCTCTGTCATTTGACATGCCTATACATGTTTCACTTTTTGTGAATTTGTGAAGCAACAGTCTAATCTGATTTGAAACACACTGGATGCGGTATTGCATTATTTTCAGCCTAATCTTATTTTCAATACATTCACATTGCTGTTAAACGATGGTATCAGTTGGCATGATTCCTTTTTAAATTATCGTTTTTTCTTTTAACAGTAAAACAGTTTATAATTGTATCTCTTTTTGTTTCATATTTATACAGCATTCATATCCACAAATGTTAGTCATTTAAGAATTTTGCTTTCAAAATGAGTCTGACTGAAATTCTTTCAATTACACCTAGTACAAAGATTCTATTGCAAACTCATGGCTTGAAACTATAATAGATTGACCTAGACTGTGCCCATCACTGGTTGACCGATCAAACTATTTTGGCTGTTAATTCAATCATGACAAAAGTCATAAATCTACAGCTTTGTTTGTCAAACTGACACTCAATTCTATTGATTCTATGGCCCAGTTTTTAAGCATCGCACGAATATCTCCAGAAATTAGAAATAGTGATATAGATCTGTCAGGGTTTGACGTGCTGGACTTACGACACGGGACACGAGATAACATATAACGATATTTAATATAAATCTTCAGGTAGACAAGCAGAACAGGCAGGAACATCCAACACGTAGAACATCAAAACAATATAAAGACCGACAGGGAACTCAAGAAACAGACAGACTTATAAAGGGAGATGATAAGTGAAGAAACACAGGTGATGGGGATGACAGGCTGATGACCAATGAAGACAAAATGACAGGGGAAGACAATGGGAGAAACCATGTGAAATAAATAGACAGGACTGTGACAAGATCACAGTCAAATGTAATTAAGGTTGGTTTCTATCCCATAAGGTGCACTGCAGACACTAAAAAAGGCTGTATTACAGGCTGACAAAAGAGGCAATGAGGATATGCAATAAAGTGCTATATTGTTACTATGTGTTTACGTTACAGTCATCAGCCATTTTAAAAACTGGAAAATCTTGATCTGCGTGTTACGGATATTTTGGGCACAATGCTTTTAGTAGACAAAGCTTAAATTATATCTAAATTATATCTTAAATTATATCTAATATGTATAACAAGTTAGGCCTTTTGAGATAAGATAGAGTTTTGTAGTTTACTTCAATTGGTGAAGTAAGGAGAAAAGGCAATATAGCAATAGTTCTTATTATAATTATTATAGTTATTATCCTTTTCTCCTTACATCCCCAACAACAGTTCGACAGCACAAAGTGTGTAAATAAGAAAAAACAACAGGGTGTCTTATAAATCTTTTAAAAAAGGCCTCTGTTATACCATTAAAATCATATTCCAGTGACTTGTATAAATGCAGGAGTGAAAACATTATTTTTTACACAGCTTAACAGCCAGTTATAAAAGACTACAAATGCTGCTTGGAATAGTTTCCCCCCCCGAGTCTCCCACTCTTCCTGACAGATGTTTTCTGAGAGTTATCATTTTGATTAATACAATCTTTCTGATTTTAACTGTGTACAGCTGAGTGTACAGCTCTGGTACATGTGATAGAGAGATGTTTTAAGATAAGAAAATATAAAATAAGAGAAACAAAACAAATATGAACAAGCAGTTAACAGTTTCTTTTTGTAACAGTAGATTATTGTTGTTGTTGTTTTTTACATTTAACAATTTTATTTTCACAAAAAAAAAATGTTAAATTGTAAGTTCTATACCATCTCAGACCACTAGACGACAGTAAAGGGGGTCAAAAACGTGACATTGCTGAGTTAGGCTATTATCATAAAACTATCATAAAAACAATCCTAACGCAAGTCTCCTTATTTCTTTGCGCAGTATTTTATTAAAAATGAATCGGAGTAAAGAGGAGTAGAGAGTTTTTTGTAAAACCATAGATTACTATTGGGTGTGGCTAAAAAACAGTCATATTGAAAGTGAAAGCAGCTCAGCTCCACACAGCTTGTCCTTCATGCTTCGTTCGGTTGTATTTCTCTCTCTTTGTCCATTTGAAGAGCATTTACACTGTAAGTCTCTGTTTTTTTGGTCTAAATACGAATATGGTCTATTTTAATATTCGTTAGCGTGAACTATCTACTGTATAAGCAACGGTTTACCGTAACCTAATTTAAACAAATACCTCTTAGAATAATTAAACGACGTCAACAGTAAGATTTGGGCACATTAAATGTAAATGTATCTCTCTCTAATTTTTATTTGTTGTGAGCGCTTATCATATTTTAAACAGTTTCTGTTGATACGTGTCATACAAGGAACTATTCACGTAGCCTATAAAAAGCAGTTTGGGCGCATGCGCACTTTAACTACCTCTGGAGGCAAACTATTGTTGTTTTTTTTAATGCATAAACCAGTCATTTTTTTCATTGAGTGGTATGAAGTCAATACTTTGTTGAGCAGTAGAATTAAAATATCATACAAGGGAGCAAAACATTAACCAGCTAAGAGACCACAAAAATCCAAGATTATCTATGCATTATTATTATATGCATTGTCTTACTTTAATAAGGATATGGATGTAAATTCCAAAAAAATAAGAATAAAAACAATTTATACATACATAATAATTTAGCACTATTACTTAAAATGCATTCAAATTACCATTGCTTATAATAAGAACTACTCTGGTGCATTTTTCCCATCTGAAATCTCTTTTTGCTTTCCCTTTCAGAGTCAACATGTCTTCAAGGATTATTATGCTTTTTTCTGTATTTTCTCTCTTCACCCCAGCTGTGAGGTCGACTGGAGGTACATGCTTTAATATAAAGATTAATTGTATTTGCTGTTTTTTAATGTTAAAAGGAACTTGAGGGATTGAGGAATGTGAAAAAGTATCATTATTCTCACATTCATTTTGTATCAGTGTCAGTCAGTGTTCGGGGGAACACATTACAGGTAATGAAAGTTATCTAATCAGATTTTTTTTTTTCATGTAAGTAGTAAGTGGCTTTTTTCCTGAGTAACACCATGATGGATTGTAACTTTTTCATTTAAACCCATGTTAAAACGGGGTAAAAAAGATTGAATTTAAACTTTTTCAGTATAACTAAATGTAAAAATGGGCGCAGGTTTAACGTTATATTTTCGTCTCCAAAAATATGTTAATTTTAATAGAAACACCAGAGACTGTAAAGAATGTAAAGCACCGTTCCAGTCAGGCGAGACATCCTCCTTCAAAAAAACGGTGGACAACATGAATTTTCTGTGACGTTTTAAAATAACGTATTTTCTGCACTACATCTAAACCTACCCCATAGTATGAACAAAAGCTAATGTGATATACATCATCTTGAGTTCAATTCCGTGCCGACTGAGCTACTTAGCAAGCTTGTTACATTTAGAAAGTGATACAATCTGAGCTGTAATTATAACTGTGTACAAAAACGATTACAAGTGCTTGCTGTTTTATAGCCCTCTAGTGTTCATTTCTGTTGGAAACTGCAGTGATATGTACTTATTTGTACATATCTCACATTTTGCGAAAAAGTTCCCACAGGTACGTTTTCGTCATGAGAACAGGTAGCAATAAACAAATAAGCAACCCAGCCAAAGTGACAAAAAAGTAATGCATTAGCTTTCATAAAGAGTACAGTAACCAAGTAACACAATTAAATTAGTTACTTTATATTTATATAGTTACACAATATTGT
Source organism: Garra rufa (assembly GCF_049309525.1). NCBI lineage: Eukaryota > Metazoa > Chordata > Actinopteri > Cypriniformes > Cyprinidae > Garra > Garra rufa. The sequence continues at coordinate 20,775,819 of NC_133372.1, read as the reverse complement.
AATGCATTACTTTTGAAAGTAACTTTCCCCAACACTGATGTCAGTAGAGACTGAGTTCCTTAATTAGGAATATGTAAACCGTATGACATTTGTTTTTCTTCTGCTGAAGTACCTCAATGTAATTTTTATGCTTTTTACTTCTGTGTTTAACAGATGCTTGGATATTGGACTGCCCATCATCTACAGTTGCAATTGCTGGTCAGACCACAGTTATCAGATGCCATTTCAGAGGGATCAAGGATATTAGTATATTTGCAGTTTTTTTAACAAAAGACACCCAGGACAAGACAACTTTTGAAATGTATCGGGATAAAAATTCAGGAGATCCACGCTTTAGCCTTGAAAACCAAAAAATGGGTCCATCGCTGCAAATCTCTGAAACTATGTTTTCAGATGAGGGCCAATATTCATACCGTGTTGTAACAGACAGCGGTGATAAAGAGGTGGAATTTAGCATTAGTGTCACAGGTGAGATTTAATCACTTTATAGTTGTATAATATAAATATATATATTGTTTTAAAAGTACATAACACTTTCTATTTTTAACACCCCTCCCACCCCCTATAAAGCCAAGTACAAAGATCCCATCACAAGCACATGGCCTCAAACAGTAACAGAGGGAAAACTTGCCGACCTTTACTGCAATGCTACTGATGGCTACCCAGCAGGCTTCATCCATTGGTTTGACCGTTCTGGAACCAACTGGACCATGAATTCAGAACTAATAAAAGTCCGCAACGACAGCAACGGTGTAAAGTCTGTGGCTTTGTCTAGCAAACTGACATTCAAGTCTATCGACATCAACATTGCACCATTCAGATGCATCGTCTTTAACAGCAAATATGTACAAGATGGAGAAAGCACACTGGAGATTCAATCCGCTATACGTAATTCAGATTTTTTTTTTATCATCTCTATGATACGAGTGCTTATTTTACATAGCTAGCAGGTTGTGCAGCAAAGATGATCTACTGAAAATGATTGCTTTTAATTCTAGACATATGTTAAATTAGGGGGTTGACAGTAGCACCATTTCAGCAGTGTTTACATAATCAAAAAGTTTTGAGAGAAAGCGTATTGAGATTTGAATTATATTATATTGTACACAATTTCACTGGCATTTTTTCTTAGCAATGCAATTTACAGTAGTGCAATAAAAGACAGATACTGCCATGCAATAGTCTACTAGAGATATCTCAGGTTACTGTGAGTCAGTAGATTTATAAAACTGCCCATTGTACTCAAGATAATCTTTTAGTACATTATATATTTTAACAACACTGTCATGGAGAATCTGCTGTGTTAATTTTATGTATTTTTACTCCAGGTGAGGAAACCAAAGATTCTTCCGGATCTAATACAACAAACATTGTTGCTGGTGTGATGGTCATCGGATCGCTTATTGTCGGCCTGCTGTTTGCTCTGTTGTGTTTCAGAAAAAGAAATGCTCAGCGTGAGTATACCTTTGACATTCATTCTGAGGGTAACAAATAAATTACTGTTTACTGTTAATTTTTATTACACACAAATTTCAGTGATTAATGTCTGCAGGAGGGATTTCTGTGAAACACAGGGTTATTTGGCAGCCAAAGGGGAACTGTGGCAATAGTTACATTTAGAAAGAACAGTTCTCAGCATATCTTGCATCAGGGAAGTCTTGTGTTTCTGAAAGACAGCATGGACTTACTTCCTTATCATGATTTGCTAAATGTATTCAGACATAACATGTCTGTCATGACTTATTCTTTAATTTGAGTTAAACTGCAACTAGGTTTAATGAAGTGGTGTTTTCACTTCCCTATAGTTCTTTACTTCAAAGTTATTTAAAAGTGTAGGTTTGACAGTCAGTAGTGATATCATATAACTTTGCACTAAATTTATTTACAGATGGTAGACGCCCTTCTACCCATCCTATTCTAAGTATGTTAAATTTGTGAGTTTTCGTTATTTTTTCTTAACAATGGCGTTTGACTAAACATCTTTTATGCAAGACTTTTTTTGTTTCTGTTTCAACTTTTCCTGTTAGTTGCACGTTGGAATAGTTTCTTCATGGGGATCATTTGTTTCAGTTTCCCACTTTTTCAGCCAGATGTTTAATCTGGCGGAGTTACAATCTAAGCTTAAGCGTATTTGGTGGGAAAGTACAGAACCTCTGGCTCATTCTAATACACACAGGAGATACAATTGTGTCTCCCTCTCTAGCTCTCTTACTACTACTCTCACTCTCTTTCGGCTGCTCCCATGAGGGAATGCTTTGGATCGCCTGCGTAGTTTATTTGGCACAGTTTTTAAGCACATTTTTCTGTGCTTGGGACCAGTATTCAAGGTGCTGCAGCTTGTGGAACCCTAGTGACTGGAAACAGATACAGCTGTATAGACTGCACTAGTACATTTGAAAGTTGTTATTAACAAGTAATATATGATTTTTTTGTTTGTTTGTTTTAAATAGATTATGAACAGGGAAAGGCTTCTGAAGATGATCTGGAAAATGGTGACAACAGGTTAGGTCCACAGTTCATATTTGCATTTAGGGATAGATGAAAACAATTCTACACATGATTCAATACTACTTAATGGTTAACAGTTTGTTTATTTGTTATAGCCTGGAAGTTCAGTTATATGACTGAAATTTTCACTTTCTATTTGTCTTTATTTTTCTAGTTTTGAACATTGAAGCTTCTACTATCAGAAGATGAAATTGAAACTACTGTATAAGCCCTGATTTTCATACTGAGGTCAGCGCTGCCGCCATTTGACTAAAGCAAAAGTGAAATAAGGAAAATGGCAGCTGCTTCAGCGTTTTGTAGTATGTGGGCCAGTAATGACTGCAAGATTACAGGACTTAACAATCAGTTAACTTCTCTTTACATTTAAAATCAAATGTGGGTTTAGAGATCATATACACTAATACCTTTCACATTAATAACTACATCAATGTAATCAAGGTTTGCTGAAAATTTAAGGAAAGATTTAGCAAAATGTTATTATGATTTATAGCTGTCAAAGTTAATGTAAAATTGGTTAAACATGTCAATGATTTATAACCGTAACCAGCTTATACAGCAATAACCAAGTGATACTAATACTGTTTCATTTTTGTTCTGCATTTCTTAAGTCTGGTTAGAAATAAATCATTATTCATGATTATTTTACAAATTACTGAATGACAGCTATAATTTGGAGAAATAGGAAATAACTAAATCTAAATCTAAATATAGTTCTGTAAAAAGTGTACCTTTCAAGGAAGTTTTTCCTCACTACTTTCACTTTTGGCTTTACTCACAGAGGGGTTTATGGTAATATTTTTCTGTGAAGCATCTAAGTAACTATATTCTTGCTTATTAAGGAAGCGTTCATTGGAAATATTTCTTCCCAGCTTTATACATCAAATGATAATTATGTTTATGCAAGAGATTTTATTTCACATAAAGTTTTTTTGTAATTATCTTGTACCGCTGCAATTGTATCACTGATCACTTACACTTCACCTTAGTGATAATCATTGTCAAATAAAAGGTTATATCACATTTAACTTCATTTTCAGATTTCGGTAATTTAAAAGTGAAGTGAATGATTTTTCCGCAAGTGCAGCGACTGTGAATGAAATTGTGTACCAAAGAAATAGTTTCTGGTAATACAAGGAAGGCTGTGGTTTTGAAGTAGGAGGGCTCAGGATTTAGGATGTGTGTGTGTGTGTGTGTGTGTGTGTGTGTGTGTGTGTGTGTGTGTGTGTGTGTGTGTGTGTGTGTGTGTGTGTGTGTGTGTTTGTTTGTGTGTGCGTGCGTGCGTGCGTGTGTGTGTGTGTGTGTGTGTGTGTGTGTTTTCTTTCTTGATTTGAAATAAAACTATAAAAGGTGTGCCTGTTTGTAAATTTATCTGTATTTGTATAATAAATCTTTAAGCACTTTTGTATTTCATGTTTTGTTTTTAACCTTAATGTAATAAAAGAAAAAGAAAAACATTTAGTCTTTTTGCTATCTTTCTAAAAACATGAGGCAGTGGGGTAATCTTCCACAGGATAATTTTTAAAATTCTAGTTTTATAGTAACTGACCTAGTTTCATTTTAGACTTAGAGTTTTTAACAGTTATTTGGTAGCACTGTACAATAAGGTCTCATTTATTACCTTTAGTTAATGCATTATCTAACATGAACTACCAATGAGCAATGCATATTTTACATATATTTTTTAAAATCTTTTTTTAAATGTTTTATTCATTTGCTAATGTAAACATATACAGCATAACTTTTGATTTTAAAAATGTATTAGTAAATGTTGAGATTACAGAACAGCATAAATAAGTACACCCTCTCTGAATATAAAGGCATATTATCTTAATTATCAGTGTTACAGTTTGTGGGAAGATGTATGATGTATGATGATCTTTCATCATGTCTATTGTCACATCTGTCCTGTTTAACTCCTGAAGAATAACCTTCGTGAACGCCCTGATGTTTGATGGGGAGTGTTGCTCAACTTGTCTATACAAAATGCCCCACAGGTGCTCAGTATATTGTCAGGTGACAATACAATACAATATTGCAGGATGTTTATCTTGTTTATCCCTTTTCGGTGGACTGCAAATTTAAACTTGCTTTTTGTTTATATTTGAATGGAGCTTATACATTTGTATTTTTTTTAGTCCTGATATAGGCATTTACACTGAAATATTTTGGCATTGAAAGTGACAGATTTTCCTTTTCATTGTTGCTGGCTTTACTTTCAATAAATACTTTAGATTTTTTTCGTGCACCTTGTTGGTTGGTTTCTAGTTGCACTAGAATAACTTCTCAAGGCATGTTGAAAAAGTGACAAACAATGCAGAAAATAACATAAAGGGAAGCATCTTCTGTTTCAAAATTGTGCAATCTGTGAATCTTTAACAACCATTGATAAAGCACAACTCCCCCACATTTTCTGGACTCATAACTCCCTTTATGAGAACTTTACTACAACTCAACTTCACTGTGGAAACCAGGCACTTCTCGCTGTCCAAAATTATTGACTTGGCTTCATTGGATCCAGAGTGTGGTCTTCATTTTGTTAATATGGGCTTTAGAAAAGGCTAAATACATTTACATGTAGTTTGGCTACAGTAGGTGCATTTCACTTCCTGTGTCACATAAAACAGCCAATCAGCCAATCATAGCATGCCAGCTTTTGAGACAGTCATCATGAAAATGAAAGCTTGAATACATGACTATTTAAGGGATCTTGTTACAAGTTGCTTTTCTGTGTTACTTTTACTTTTACTTTTATTATTTTCACAATTACAACAATGTAATCCTCTTATGCCATTGTTTTAAAGACGTCATACTGCATTTCTCTGAAGTGGTTCGATTACTGTCAGCATTAAGTCTTGACTGATTGAATAGGCTATGTAGTACTTTTAATTGTCCAAAAATCATTTATGCTGTTGTAATATTACCATACCAGACATAGCTGAACTAATCAAGAATAAATTAACTAATCAAGAATACACAAGACAAATTGAAATATGCAGTCAATGAAACAGTTATTAACTTTTTATATGAAATAATGGCAGCTATGAGCAATTAAAAATAAACACATTTTTGAGTTTGACAATGAACACACAGCAAAACACACCTAAAGACAGGTTAAATTATGTGTGAGTGAGGATTAGGATTGTGGGTTAGGTTAGGATTAGGCAATCAGAAACATAATTGAACAATACAATAAACTGCTCTTTCAAAAAAGAAAAAAAAGACGAACAGGTAAGAATGCTACACATTTCACATGATTTCTGAACATTCAGTGCTACCTCTCAGTTTGTATTAAGCTGTTTCTCAATAGAATTCATAAAAATAATGTATGTGAATTAGGTCAAATAATTGAGGCATGGTGACGCAGTGTTAAAAGTGCTCCACCTTTGCAATGTTGGGATAGTTGCTATATGAAAAGTGTCTTCTGCTAGTTAGCTAATTAAATAATTAAGATCTGAACTTCTAAACATCTTGGAAATATGAAAATATAACGTCAATAAGAATGTATTATGGTTAAGTGTTCGGTTATATCTTCCAAAGATTTTTGAAAAGGGGAATTAAGTGAAACTAAGCCCTTATCTTCATACTGAGGTCAAAACTGCCACTTTCTGACTAAAACAAAAATGGTAGATATAGCTATGTGTTTTGTAGCCTAATACTTGTGCCAAGAATGATGATAAGAATGATACATTTTATATGACTAATGTTGCAGCAATTTAAAATTTATTTTCCAGGTCTTTTTTTTTTCTTCTTTTGCTTATTTAAAGGGCATTTTTACCCTAAACATATTAAATGCATGTGTCATCTTTCATTTCAATTTCTTATATTTTATTAATAATTTCACTTATTTTCACAGTTCAGACAATACAGGTCTTTTTCCAATCAAATTAAATCGTTATTAACAAAACCAATCTTTCCTTCTGTTTGCAAGTGGCATTTAGATGCATTTACAAATGTTTAATGAAGCTAAAATGTCGCATTTTTTGCATTTACATTGCACAATTGCAACAGTATAAATAATATTATGAGCTTGGTTATATGTTTTTTTTATTGAAATATGAAATGTTGGAAAAATGCAAAGATAAGCTACTTGTACATATGAAAGTAAACCACCAATAGGTGGCAGCAAATGACTGTCTTATCATTGAGTCATTGAGTTCATGCCTTCAAACGATTTGTTCAGATAGCCGATTCATTCAAGAATGAAGCAAATGCCTGTTTTTATGAATGGACCACTGAATCATTGACTCAAATGATTTATTCAGAAATGCCAAATCATTCAGTAATGAACACCGCTATACAGTATGTTGCTCAGAGATGCATTACTGTTCTGCTGTGATCTTTGTTTTGAACTATTTTTTTGTTTACCAGATTGAGCAAAAACAGTCAACACTAAAATGTATATTAACTTCGTGTTTGAACTCTTGTATAAAAACAATGTCAATTACAATCATAGTTTTCAGGAAAAACTGTACTTTTTTGGACATGTAATGTTGCTTGCTATATGTTATAAATAAAAAAGCTAAATTTTTACCACAGTATGTTTTTCTGTGTGAAGTTGTGTTCATTTGTGTTGATTTCTCCACAAGATTGTCTTGTCACAGTACATTACCCATTATCTACTGTTGTTTACACCAAATGTAATAAGATCAGAATCATTCTCACTGAAGTTTCGGTGCTTACCTAATTACTGTGAAGATGGCATATGTTGTGAGATACAGCTTAAGAAGCACTTCATGGGCAGACAGTAATGCAAGGTATGTATATGTAGATGCATATGTATATACATTTTGCTTTCCATTTCAACACTAAAAATGTTACTTTCATTCATTATATTTCTATGCTAGACCCTGTAGTACAAAATGTTTTATTCTGCATTTATTAAGAAAAGACCAAGTGCATGTAAATTAAAGTCTGTAAAGAATATGTTATGTGTTTCTGCTTACTTATGTCTGTAAGTGTTGCTAGAAAAAAATATTTCAGATGCAAGATGCCTAAAAAATCATCAGTGTATTTAAGACTTTTAAAAAAAGTCTCAATAGTTGTTTTCTTCAAACACAGTTAAACCCTTAATTGGAGCTGGTTTGGATGTAGCACTTGACACTGGCTAATTGAAATGTAAGTTTGAAATTTAAAAATATGGCCTAAATATTTTTAATAGAATTTTGCTACTTTTTGTAGGATGTGTTACACAGCAGGACGAAATCTCATTTATTGACAGGGTGTCAGTTATTGTTGTTAATTTTGTGAGATTGTGTTTCCCTGATGCGTTTTTATCTGATCCTACCTGTCCTTTTGCAGGAGCCTAATTGATGACACATCTTCCTCATCAGAGTTGTGGAGAGGAGCTTGCTTTTGAACAGAGGAAACTGGCTGTTCTTCAGGGAAAGCTTGGCCTGTCTGTTTTCCCAGACCTTGTTGAATATTGAGTGCTCTGAGCCTTAATGCTTTTTTAAGAAAGCCTGTTGTAGTGACTGTTTGTCTTATTCTTAATTAAAGGAACACTCCACTTTTTTTTGGAAATAGGCTCATTCTCCAACTCCCCCTGAGTTAATAAGTTGGGTTTTACCGTTTGAAATCCATTCAGCCGTTCTCCTGTTCTGGCGATATCACCTTTAGCATAGCTTAGCATAAATCACTGAATCCTTTTAGACCAATAGCATCACGTTCAAAAATGACCAACGAGTTTCGATATTTGTCCTATTTAAAACTTGACTCTTCTGTAGTTATATTGTGTACTAAGACCGGTGGAAATGCAAAGCTTCAATTTTCTAGGCTGATAAGATTAGGAACTTCACTCCCATTCCGGCGTAATAGTCAAGTAAGTTTGCTGCTGTAATATGGCCAAAGCAGGAGCAGTAATACCATGCAGCACATGTGCAAATGCTAAATTAGCTGGGAACTCATTTCTGATATTACTCCACCAGCAAACTTCCTTGACTATTGTAATGTAGGGTTCGTTAATCTTGCGTGACTAATACACTCAAAGAAATAAAATCACCGGAGAAGCAGCTCGTGAACACTTGTCTTTACTTCTCTTCACTCTCCCCAGCGCTAACAACACAACTTGTCATTCAGCCAATCAGAAAACACACAGATGAACTCTGAAGTAAATCAAGCTTTAGAACAGGAACACAGATTCCCCACTTCAACTAATTTAACTATTAATATATATATATATATATATTCAACCTTACATTTCTTCCCCCACCCACTGAAGAAACATCCTCGTTTCTTTACAGTTACATGCCTTGAAAAGGGCCACTACACATTTAGGAGAAAAAAAAATGCAAGCCATACCAAGGCCGTAGATGTTTAGAGTCCTTTATGTCAACACATAGTCTTTTAAATACCCAGGTAATTTAACTGGACGTCGACCCAGACATGTAGCCGGACCGGAACTTGAATTCTGATTAAGTGTGGAAGTAATAGTCAGTGGGTCCACTGGGAAAGAGGGAGATTGAGGGGAAGGTGGCATCTGTGGCAGAATTGGGTCCTTAGACGTCCCGTTAGATGTGCACAGGGCAATTTGTGGGGGTTTGAAAGGTAAGGCACCGGACAGAGCTGTCAAGGATGTTGAAGGGTGTGAAGTAGAGGGGGTACTTTGTTTCCCTTTTTGAGGTACTGGTGCACAATATGGTCTCAGTCGGTTGTAATGAACAATTTGACATTTGTCTGATTCATCCAGAAGATAGTGTATTCTGTAAGTGACACCCACACCACTCTCTGACTCCAAATAGTCCACAATTTGAAATGGCCCTTTCCAGTGAGGTGTAAGTTTCTGTCTGACTGTGGTTGGGTCATGCAGCCACACAAGATCCCCCCTTTGATAAGGGGTAAACTTCAAGTTTTTATCATAGTAATGCTTTTGCTGATGATATGCATGTTCCCTGTTTTGGGCTGCCGCAGTGAATACATCTTAAAGTTTACCAGTCAGGTGTGCAGCATAATCTGCCGGTGAATTGGATGGAAAAGGCGGTACACAATTTGGCAACAGTAGGTTAGCTGGGTATCTGGCTTCTCTGCCATGTGTAAGGAAAAAGGGGGTAAAACCAGTCGACGAATGGGGACTAGTATTGTATGCTAATGCTACCTGGCTGAGATAGCCATCCCATTCCCCTCGTTGTTGCTGCAGAACCTTTGACAGCTGGTCAATCAGGGTTCTATTAAAATGTTCAACCATACTATCCCCTTGTGGATGGTATGGGCTGGTTCTGGTTTTATGAATGCCCACCATCTGACAGAGATGCTGAATTAATTCTGAGTCGAATTGCCTCCCTTGATCTGTGTGTAAGACCTCTGGAATGCCATGCTCACAGACAAAATTCTCAAAAAGACACTTTGCCACTGTGGTAGCCTTCTGGTCTGGAATAGCGTACAGGTTCAGATATTTTGAAAAATAGTCTTGCACAACAAGAACATACCTGTTTCCTTGACTTGTAACAGGAAGTTCAAGAATGTCTGGAGCCACTTTCTGAAACGGTGCCGTTGCTGTCACTGTTTTCATTGGTGCCTTTTGACCAGGGATTGGGTTGCGTCGGGCCTCACAGGGAATGCACTTCTTACACCACTCATGTATGTCCCGGGACATGAAAGGCCAAAAGCAGAGCTGTTGTGCTTGTTTCAAGACTTTTTCAGCTGATAGATGGCCAGCAATGAGATTGCCATGGAGAGATCGAAGGACTTGTTCCCTTAAGGCTTGAGGCACAATGATCTGAAAAATCACAGTCTTTGCACTCTGACTAACAATTTCTCGACAGAGGAGACCATTGTGTAGGGTAAGTCTGGCGAATTCTTACCACAAAACTCTCTCCTCTGGTGATCGTCTGCTTATCTTCCTGTATGGTGGCTTAAGCCCCTTTAGTTTCCAACTTATAACTTCCTTCAAAATTGGATCCTGTCTTTGCTGCTCTTTGAAACTTGATTCAGAAGTAGCCAGCTGTAGAATAAAAGAGGGGGCTCTCTCCATTTCTTGCTCCATACCAGCAGGTAATGTTGGGGAAACATGGGTCATGCCAACTGACTGAACCAGGTCTTTCGGTTCCTGCCCAGCGGATAATTGACAGCTGCCAGTGTCTGACCCTGGGGTCTCAAAATTTGACTGACCTAATGAAGAGGCTGGTGTTTCACATGTTGGTTCTGATTCTTGACGGCGTGACAGGGCGTCAGCATTTGCATGACTTTGTCCTTTTCGATGTATGACCGTCCATTCAAATGGATCCAATTCAAGGGCCCAGCAAGCTCGTCGGCCAGTGCGATCACTGTCAATAGGTATTCTCCTTAGGCCTAGGAGAGGTTTGTGGTCAGTAATGATGAAGAAGTGCTGTTTATACAAATAGTGGCGGAAATGTCTCACAGCCCACACAATGGCCCAGAGTTCCCTATCATACGTGGACCACTTCCTTTCAGCTTTCGTCAGGACATGGCTGGCATAGGCTACCACAGTTTCCTCACTCCCGTTCTCCTGGGCAAGAACAGCTCCAATAGCTGATGCAGAGGCGTCTGTATACAGAAGGAACGACCGTTGAAAATCTGGGAAAGAGACAATAGGTGGATGAGATAAGGTATGTTTCAAATAAGTAAATGCCTCATGACATTCCACAGTCCAACTGAATCCAGCATTCTTTTCTGTCAATCTATGTAGAGGGACTGCATGGTGAGCAAAGTTCTTAATGAATTTCCTATAATAGGAGCACAATCCTAAAAATGCCCTCACTTCTGTAGGTGAGCATGGAACAGGCCAGTCTTGAACACTCTGAACATTCCTTGAATCAGGTTGGACCCCGTCTTTTGATACAATGTGACCCAAAAACTGAACCTCACTCTTAGCCAGTGAGCATTTGGAGGGATAGAGCTTTAACCCACAGGCCTTGAATCTGGAGAAAACTTCCTCCAAATGCTGAAGGTGATCCTTAAATGTCTGACTGAAAATTAGGAGAACGTCCAAATACACCAAGCAAGTTTTCCAAGGCAGCCCCCGCAGCACCATCTCCATCAGCCTTTGAAAAGTTGCCTGCGCATTGGTCAGCCCCATCAGCATAACTTTAAAGTGGTACAGCCCACTACCTGTGGTGAAAGCAGTTTTTTCACGATCTTCTTTTGCCAGTTCCACTTGCCAATAACCATGCTGCAGGTCTATTGTTGAGAACCAAGCAGATCCTGACAAAGCATCCAGTGCATCATCAACTCTAGGTAAAGGATGAGAATCTTTTATGGTTACAGAATTTAGTTTACTGTAATCTAAACAGAATCGCCATGTGCCATCCTGCTTACGCACCAAAACTACAGGCGCTGCCCAGGGGCTATAACTCTCTTCAATGACATCCGCTTTTAAGAGCTTTGTCACCTGTTGCTGTATTTCTTGCCTTTGTTCGGGGGGTCACACGATAGGGCCTTTGTTTGAGTGGCATGACCTCCTCTGTCTGAATCCTATGCTTAATTATCCCAGTTCTACCTCTGTCATCACAGTCCTTACTAAAAATATCAGAGTATTTAATAAGCAGCTCTGCTAGGGATTCAACTTCAGATGCAGACAGGTTAGAATTATAGATGGATACGGGTGGAACAGTGGTACAAGGGTCCGACAGAATATTACAACATTCTCCCTCCAAAACTGTTGTGTCACAAGAAGAAAGAAAGTGGAACTCACCCAGATGCTGGCCTGCATGGAGTTTGATGTCTTCTTCTGTGGTATTCAGAACTTGTACTACTGTCAGGCCATTATGAACCTCACAGAGGATACCTGTATAGCCCGTTGGCACAGAAGATACAGCCGTCGCTCCAGCCACACATGCTGTGATAATCGTTTCACTCCATGCTGGTAGTTTTGTAGATGCAAGCACAGAAACATTACAACAGGCTGCAGCTTCATGACCTGTAGAGAGCAAAGGGAGCTCAACATTCCATAAGGACAATTTCTGATTTGTCACATCAATCAGAGCATGGTGCTTTTGTAAGAAGTCCCAGCCCAGGATAATTAGATGTTGTGCACCCCTAACAACCTGGAAATCATGCTGCAGTAACTCTTTGCCAAGTCTCATGCCCAAAACTATGACACCTAAAGTGTCCAGACATTGTCCAGTGACAGAACGTGCAAGTACTATGGAAGTTTTCATGGGGCGTTTTCTTAACATAGGATGAGAATGCCGAAAATCTTCCCCAACAATCGAAATAGTAGAGCCAGTGTCCACCAGGGCAGAGACCTCCACTCCTTCCACAATCGCCAACACATTTGCTGACGCCTTGCTAGGATGTTGTGTGTGCTCATCATTTGTATTGAATACTGTAAAATCAGTGTGGGGCCGGGAGGCTGAAGCTGATGTTTGCCCCTCAACATCAGCTAACGGAAGTTTCCCTGTTGTTTGAATGGCTGCTGGCTGTCAGGAGACTGAAAGCGCACACTTCGTCAGCTTTGAGGACTCCACCGCCGGACTGGACTAGGACTGCGGGTCCGTCTGTATTCATCATTACGGTACCTACGGTCTGGAAAGTGCTGGGCCTCTTCTGGCGAGTAATAGGGTCTATATTTGTTGCCTCCCCGTGAGCTGTCACTGTCATCTGGCATTGTGCGACGCCAGTCAGTCAACACTGCAGCATCCTTGTGCCAGCCACTAGATGCATGGGCATTATCAGACTGATATCGTGAACTGTGGTATGGTGGTGAAGGGTTGCGGGTCATTCTTGGCTGCTCTTTCACTGAAGAAATTGTGTCACTCCCAGAACTCCAAACATTCTGTAAGATTTTTCAGCTCATTCACAGTCAATGTTAACTGCTCCACTGCCTGAAGTACCTTCACCTCAGTGTTATCGGAATGCACCATAGCCACTTGATTTTGGCTTTGGGGAACTTGAGTTGACCCAACATGAAGTTGCATAGCTGCACGGGCCCGTTCACAGCGACCCGCAACTATAAGAGCCTCATCCATATCTGTTGCACCTTGTTCATGAATCTTCGCTTACAAGGCTGGATCTAAGCCAGCCACAAAACGTCTAAATTTCTCACCTTCCTGGGCAGTATGATCATAGTCAGGAAAAGCTTCAATGACTAGACGAGTAATATCAGCACTGTAGACTTCTAAACTTTCACCAATTTTGCGGGGGCGCGCATTCACATGAGTTTGGAAAAAAGGTAATGAATGTTGAAGCCCGAAGACACGCTTTAATTTGTCTTTCACTGTGCTGTAGCTAGTCTTTACAGCAGTAGGAAGACTGTCCCAGTACAAGAAAGCAGCATCTGACAGCCGTGTTGGCAACACTGAAGCTAACATGACCATCAAATCAGTACCTTGTGGTGTCATTGCTTGCACAGCCACCTCAAAATGACGAGCCCAAGTAGAAAAGGATTCAGTGCCATCACCCTTAAAAGCAGCTGGAAGTTCAATGTGTAAACTGCCTGCCACAAAAGGTGCGAGTGGCTGCATCCGGCTCACATTGCCACTAGCGCCGATTGAACTGGAAGAAGCAGCAGGTAATGCAGCGTCAGAGTCCGTCTCAGACATCCTTGCAGTTTGTGTCTCTCGCCCTCACGTTGTGTATCGTAGCGTCGTTTCGTTTAGTCCGTGCACAATAATCCGTTCACTTAGCCGATGACAATAAGAGTGTAAAGTCCGAATGGTGCCAATTTCGTGGCTAAAAAGTTCAGAAAACTCCGCCAAAAGCACCAAAAACGCAAAACAGTGACCCAGCTGCCACCAAATGTAATGTAGGGTTCGTTAATCTTGCGTGACTAACACACTCAAAGAAATAAAATCACCGGAGAAGCAGCTCGTGAACACTTGTCTTTACTTCTCTTCACTCTCCCCCAGCGCTGACAAAAACAACAACACAACTTGTCATTCAGCCAATCAGAAAACACACAGATGAACTCTGAAGTGAATCAAGCTTTAGAACAGGAACACAGATTCCCCACTTCAACTAATTTAACTATTAATATATATATATTTAACCTTACACTATTATATACACTTCCTTGGAAGTGTAGTTCCTAATCTTATCAGCCTAGAAACTCGCAGCTTTGCATTTCCGCTGGTCTTAGTACACGATATATTTACAGAAGAGTCAAGTTTTAAATAGGACAAATATGGAAACTCGTTGGTCATTTTTGAACGCGATGCTATTGGTCTAATAGGATTCAATGATCTATGCTAAGTGACATCGCCAGAACAGGAGAACGGCTGAATGGATTTCAAAATGGTAAAACCCAACTTATTAACTCGGGGGGAGTTGGAGAATGAGCCTATTTCCAAATAAAGTGGAGTGTTCCTTTAAGAGTCTACTTTGTAAAACCAGTTTCTCTGTGTGTGAGTGCCAGTGGTGGACAGTAACGAAGTAGTTGTACTTCGTTACTGTACTTAAGTACATTTTTCAAGTATCTGTACTTTACTGGAGTAGTTTTATTTTGAGTAACTTTTACTTTTACTTCACTACATTCCAACCCAGCCGGCATTTCAACGTTGATTCACCGTTGAAACAACGTCAGGTACCATGGTTGGATCAACGGTGAAAAACCTTTCGGATTTGCAAAAATTTTCAACGTTGATATTGTGACGTCTTTTCAACGTGGAAGTAACAACGTTGATTCACCGTTGAAATTGCGACTTTGTTTCACCCTTTTACCTTTCGGGTTATGGTCATCTGTCGACGTTGAATCAACGGTGAATAACCTTTCGGATTTGCAAAAAATTTCAACGTTGATATTATGACGTTGATTCACCGTTGAAATAGCGACTTAGTTTCACTGTCTTACTTACCTTTCAGCAACGGTAAATACACAACTGTACGTTCAATTACAACCAGTTTGCATTTAGATCAACCCTGTACATACTTATTATTTAAAAAAACAAATGGCTAGCAGCAATGGGTTTACTGTCAACTTCAAGAAACTAACACATGATCAATATTATAAAACAAGTTTTATTTTGGAAACATACACTGTATAAATCAAAATAAAAACCTGTCGAAAACATTTTCCAAAAACAATACAAACACATTAATTCTGCTCACATGTTATTGTAGCCCAGTTTGTGATGAATACAAAGTAATCAGACTTTAGACATTATACACTACCACTCAGAAGTTTCTCACAGTAAAATTAAAACAAATGTTTTTTAAAGTCTTTTCTGCTCACCAATCCAAAGTACAGAAAAATTAAATAATATATGTGTACTATTTAAAATGTTTTTTATTTGAACATATTTGAAAATGTAATTTAATCCTGTGATGTCAAAGCAGAATTTGTATCATTACTCATGATCAAGTCACATTAACCTTCAGAAATCATTCTAATATTCTGATTTGCTGCTCAAAAAAAAATATGTTGGAAACAGCTCAGTAGAATTCTTTCAGTTTGCTTTGATGAACTGAAAATAAAACAATTTATCTGATATAGAAATCTATTGTAATATTATAAATGTCTTTATTATCACTTTTGATCAATGTAAAGCATCCTTGCTAAATAATTGTTTTGAAGTATAGTATATAATTTTACAAATGATTTTTATTTCAAGTAAATGCTAATCTTTGGATCTTACTATTCATCAAAGAATCCTGAAGGAAAAAAAATCTACTGCTTAAATATTGATAATAATAAATGTTTCCTGAACAGCATATTAGGATGATTTCTAAAAGTTCATGTGACACTGATGACTGGAGTAACAGGAATAAATTACATTTTAAAGTATTTTAAATAATATTAAATATTATTTTAAATAACACAAATATTATAAAGCAGAAGGAAATTATTTAATAATAATAAAAAAACCTTACTGTTCAAAAACTTTTGACTCGTAGTGTATTTTTTTCAGATACTGAAAAAAAAACACACAGATGTCAGGGTTTAAACTTCTCCAAATTCCTAGACCCCAGAAGGTTAAAGACTCAAAAGTTTTTGAGCAATAACATGCATATTTTGCGCTGCACAAGAGAAACCACTTGAACTCTTATTTGGTGGTTAACTATGGTTCTGTGAAAACAGGTTTACAAATGTGTCTCATTATAAGAGATGTGTACATTTGTGCAGTGCAAATGGGCAAAAGACTTTGAGAATGGAACCTGCAATAAGAAACCATGTCGTGGTGAAGGGATCAAAAAGCAATCGCCATAAAATTCTTTATGCAGGAAATATCTTAAATGAAATGTATTTATTATTTTAAGCCAAAATGTTTCTTCAAATTCTGATAAAAACAACAGCCTTGTGCATATATCATGGTTGTGCTTCAGGTGATCTTTGAAAGAGTCCCAGCTCTAGGTCCTTTCTGATGCTGTCCTCTCCTCTCTCCCCCACTTGTGTGCTTTTTGTGCTGTCCTGCATAAACAAAGACACCAAAAATAACATTTCATAAAATACCAGTGTTGATACTGTTAAATATCTTTAACTGAAAACACTCAATTCAAAAAAATCTTGTACAATATTTTTACTTTACAGTCCAATAACAGTGGAGTTGGAAACAAAGTGCACAACACTTCATTAAACACATTTTGAGTATTCAGATTAAAGTTTAAAACAACATGGTTTTCACAATTCTAACAAAACAGTATACTTAGTGAAACAAGTAAAATCATATTGAGTACATTTGTATTACATTACATAAACTTATGACAAAAGATCAATGAATCTCTACCAGAACTGACAGTGCAAAGTAGCAGATGAACAATTCCTTACCAAACTGCCAAAAAGCTGGATCCTTAATGACTCTACAAGGAGAAAGAATAAATGGTTTACTGAAATTTTCTTAAAAAGATGTTTTTCGTTTTAAACCATTCCTTTAAACAATCTTAATTAATTTTAATTAAAGATATTTGCCATTATATGATATTCAGAAAAGAAAGATAAAGTATGTCATCTTTAGGACTGTTATTATAGGATTAAAATGCAGTACACATCTGCAGTAATGCATGGCATTTATATCGAAAAATGTGAATCTCTAAAAGACATTAACAAATACTAGCAACACACAACAACACCAGATATATAACGTTATACGACCAGATGAGCTAATATTGCTAGCGCCCTAAATGCGATTAGCTTCTAACTTTTGCTGTATGTGATAACAAAGCAGCACAAACTCACACTCAAGTATTTAACTTTTGCAGTTTACATGTCCTTTACCAATTTGTAAACTCTTGTACTATTTTTTTTAAAGGTAATAATAAATACTTATTGTCTTACCTGATTTAGCCAGTGCTGTATGTTTTCAGGGACTCGCAGCTCACGTCTATTTCCTCTGTGTTCCGGTTTTTGTTCTCCCTTGGGATCTCACAATTCAAATACGCTCAAAATAAAAATATAATAGGAAAATATCAAATAATTCGGGACCAACTGAATAATTTCGGTAAGCAGCAGCTCTCATACAGTCTACGCAGCTCACAGCCTCAGAAGAAAATGCGGTAACGGTCGATTTTTTTTAAATTACAACAGCGCGCGCAGTTTCACCTGTCAGTTTCCTGAATGACAGCCAGATGAACCAATCATGATCAAAGCAGTAAGGTAAAACAACCAATAGGAATTGTTTCAGCATGTGGTAGCCAGAGCCATATAAAAAGATTATATTTTTATATGGCTCTGGTGGTAGCGAAATGTATTTAGTTTTATTGTTGGTGATTATTATATTTAAATACACTTACATTTTATAATAAGTTTCATGAAATAATAATGTTCATAATCATTTAAAAGGCAAACATTTATTTGTATGCTGAATCTTATGTTGATTTATAAGTTAACCTTGTTAATAATAATAATAATTATTATTATTAATTTAAACACTTGCTTTTGAAGGCATATATAACCATTTAGCATTCAAAATTTTATTAAAGTTGTTTTACCGTTGAAACAACAACCGACCTAATTTCAAACAAATTTCAACGTTGAATTTCGGTCATGTGTTGACTGATCTTCAACCATTGAGCATTCAACGTCACATCAACGTTGTTTCACTGTTGAAACAACAACTGACCTTATTTCAACCAAATTTCAACGTTGAAGGTAGTGGCGGTTCTAGACAAATTTGACTAGGGGGGCCAAGGAGGGGCCAGTGTTTAACCAGAGGGGCACATTAAAAAATGACAACAAGTGATATTTAAAGATTATAAACTTTATTTTACTTTAAAATCATACAAACATTTTAGGGATGCTCATATTGACCGTTCACTGTTAATCGACAGTAAGAAGTACTATAAGTTAAACGGTTTAATTATTTTTTACGTTTGCTGCATGGTGAAAGAAAAAAATAATGTTTACTCACGGGCGCGTGTCGACACGTGCAGTGTGGCTGTTTAGACATATTTTGATGAGTAAGCACCTGCTTTACCTTCTCTTAGTTTGTGTAACTGATGTTGTAGCCTATGTGCTGCACGATAGCAATGGCGATGTTGCGTTATCAGAGAGTGAATCCATGAATAAATGAATTCAAATTCTGAATTAATTATAGTCTTAAAAGTGCGCGCTCCCCTTACAATCACTGGAAAGCTGTCACTCATACATTACTGTAGTTCATCGCAATCTCTCAAAGTTAATAAAAGGTAATGAAATCACATTTACACAGTACAATTAATCTCTTATTTACATCATGTCTACACTTTCTTTGTTTTAATGAGAGAGTTCTCAGAGGTGTAGAGTTTCAGCAGAACTAAACCGGCACTTGATCATGAACTAACAACAGGGTGTCTACAGGTTTGACCAAGTTAAATTTAAGACATTTTAAGACTTTTTAATATCATTTTCAAACAAAATTTAAGACAAAATTGAAAGTCCCGCAAAAGTCTAGCACAAAACTATGAAGATATTTTAAATTATTATTTTATTTAACTGATTATTCTTGGGAATATTCAACAGAAAACACTATTCCAGAAGAAGAAATTATTTTCTATTCCATGACAAAGTCAAGGCTCTCACACACTTTGAAGCCAATGTAACAGTGTAACAAACACGGATTTTGAGTCATGGATCGGATCATTTTTCGGATCAGCAAAAAAAAAAAAAAAAAAAAAAAAGTTTGTTTTTTCCTAATTACTGAATGCTTACTTTAGGTAGGCTACTTCTCATCCACAGCAAAAACTACTATCTGAACTAAAGTTCAGTAACAAAACAAGAACAATTACACAAATGACAAGTGTAAATGAATACAACATAAAGTTAGTAATAAAATCAATAACACTAGTATTCAGGAGGGGAAATTTAATAATTAATTGTAAAATAACTAGTGTTTCTCACTGCAGGTATTTATAGGACGCTGTCTCTTTAAGGCCAAATGCCCAAACCGAATACTGGCACGCATCTCTTACTCAGCTGTTTCGGTTCACTGAAGACATAAACGACTGTTAAACAGAATACCAAAACGGGTATCAAGACATGACTTGGTATGTACGTTTCCGTTCAAATAGCAGTTAAAGAGGAATCAATCTGTGTGAATCGCGCCGCGCGCCTCTCTCTCCTCTCTCTCTCTCTGCGCGTGCTCGCGCCAGTTGTGTGCGGCAACGTAAAAACATGTGCTAATTATAAACTTTTACTCTATGATGGTTAAATTTAACAGCTAATCTGCGATTCAAATGCGTGTAGTTGGGCGGAAACCCGCTAAATCTGGCAACACTGAGGCGTTGTCAAGCAAGCGCGTGTCTAGCAACAGAACAGATTTAGAACCTGCGAAGGAGATTCTCCTCAAAACGATAAACTTTTCCTTTTCAAAGTGTAAAAAAATTAAGACCCTTGGATTTAGATTTAAGACAAATTAAGACATTTAAAGGCCTTATTTTAGGACAACGGAATTTAAGACTTTTTAAGGATCCGCGGCCACCCTGAACAATGAACAGCTGTATATTTTTATTAACTAACGTTAACAAAGATTTTACAAAGCCATTTACAAACTTGATTTAATTATCACTGTGAAAAACAAAAGTAACACGGTTATGTGCAAGAACAACAAGTCACTCACGAAATGAAATTGTTTTGCTTACTTTCGACTCTTGCAACAGGAGAAATAAATCGTAGCTCCTCTATCCAAGAGTAGTTCTAATTGTTGCTGCAGTGTTTGTGTGCGCCGCTCTAATTTACCCATTTAAGTAGAACGATGCGTCGCATTAGTTCCGCTTTTGGCGCTCGTGTGTAGAACCATAATTAATTTATTTTATTTGGTCAGTACGGGGGGGGCCACAGGGGTGGCCAAGGACATGTCTACAGGGGCACGGGCCTCCCTTGGCCTCCGTGTAGAACCGCCACTGGTTGAAGGTCGGTCATGTGCCGGCTGGGAAGGCATAAGATCGTACTTTTTACTTCACTACATTTCAAAAACATGTCGTTACTCCTTATAATATATCACGTGTTCCGAGACGCAGAAGCGGTGTCTGATTAATGAACAAACTGATTCTTTTCAATCGGTTCGCAAATCGCAACAAACGATTCATTCACGAATTGGACTGATCCAATTGCAGCTGTTCTCGAGTCGACAACTTATTGATTCAAATGAGCCGTTTAGAGCGAGTCTCCCGTCAACTGGATTCACAAACAAGAACCGGGAGATCATGTGAGCGCGTGCGCGAGTGATGCTGCGAAAAGTAAGTTCTAATGTCGCATTTTAGGATTAATTATTGTATCTGTCAGTTGTTTGCGAACTAAATCTGCTGTAGAGGGTGATGTATTTAAGCCCTCTGAAATGCTTGAATGCATACACATTAACATCATTGTCTCTTTTTAGGTCAAATAACATTAAAATAACGGATTAAATAAAATAACTCATGCACGTTCATATTCCTTGCTGCTGTAACATTAACAGTTTTATTAAAATGCTACGTATGTATCCTTATGTGACGTCTGTTTTTAAATTGTTTATTAACGGTATACTTTTTTATATTGTTCGGATCAACTAGCCTAGTACACAGATGTTTATACAAATGTTTATTCATAACCATACTGAAAATAAGTAAATATTGTTAGCTGATGCTAACTTCCTAACAAACAAGCTTGCTGGTGCTAAATTGAGGTAATTTTCAGATATGAAGTCCACATATTTATAATCAACCACCTAGACAGTTTACATCTGAGGGAAAAACAAAAGATGTGATGTTCAGAACATGGTACAGAGCTACAGTAATTATCAAAGTGGGAAGTAAAGCCCTCTGGGGCATTTGGCCAGGAGTGTTTTTACACAGACAATGTTTGAGAAAAAAGAAAAATATTATGAAAAATAATTACATTTTTCTTCTTAACTTCAGGCCTTATTCTCCTATCATTTATAACTGTGCCGTTCTGCAAAATAACAAGCTTTAAAAATAACACCTTTTCTTACTGGTTGAAATGAGATGGTCAAATCAGTTTTCTCTCAGGTACATGACAATGTAAGCTTCACAGTGAACATCACTCTTGTCAACATAGTCCATATCAACAACACTTGACTCCATGTAGGCTAGTGATTATTTTGGGAAAATCCAAGGCTTTTTGAACAGTAGGATGTTAATAAAAAAAAAATATATATATATGTATATATATATATATATATATATATATATATATATATATATATATATATATATATATGCTAATATAAAATTAAATTAACCTTTATAAAATATCAAAATAGTTCAGTACTTTTTTACTTAAGTACACAAAAAATGTATTACTTTTGTACTTTCACTCAAGTAAAATTGAAAAAGGAGTACTTTTACTTTTACTGGAGTAATATTCTATTATACGTATCTGTACTTTTACTCAAGTACTTGATTTGTGTACTTCGTCCACCACTGGTGAGTGCTGGAATTGCAGACAGAACTAACTCTCCCTCACTTCCTTTTTGGCCAGTGGTTTATGTTTATGGATACATTTTCTTTCCTCTCTGGTAATATATTGTTACTATTGTTATATATATATATATATATATATATATATATATATATATATATATATATATAATGTAAGATTCTATAACATCCTGTGTCCTTTGTAATATGTGTCTTAACATTGTAACCTGTGTTCTCTATTGTATTTGGAGTATAGACAATGATGTAATGGAAGATCATGAGACTGTCTGTTGCCTTTTAGGGACAATCTGTACCCTTTTCCATGTTCTGCTGACAGTCTGATTTCACTTCCCTATATTTCACTTTATAACCTGGTGTATCATCCCCAATAAACCAGCCTTGAATGAAATGCACTACTGCTGTGTCTGTCATTCTTGGTTCCAGGTACCTGTACCCTGTGCTGTGTGGCTCAACTCGGATTGAATCTTAATTCTCGGTGATTATAGAATATACTTTATTCTAACAGTTGGGGGCTCGTCCGCGAAAGAGGGGAAATCCCTATGAATCGGGAAAACGTCCCGAGAATTTGTGAGGGAAAGACGCGCCGGGGAATCAAAGTGAGGACGGACCTAGAATAGAGGGGTAAGTGTTTTGGCTTACTTTATGCCTCTGTAGGATACAGATAATCTCGTATATATATATATATATATATATATATATATACTGTGTGTGTGTGTGTACTGTGCAAAACAGAAGTGCACTATAATGATATATATATACTGTGTGTGTGTGTGTGTGTGTACTGTGCAAAACAGAAGTGCACTATAATGATAGCTCTTACTGCGTAGGTACAGTTTAAACTGTTTTTAAAGTCTTATAATACAGATAATGTATATTTATGGTTTATTTGGTTTATTATTAGCTAAAATGTGGCAGTGCAGTGGCCTGCTTGTGGACCACTTCCAAAATGCCACCATTCCATGCAGCATGTGGGTGAATAAGGAATGTGAGGAAAATGAAAAACAACTGTGGCCTGCATTAGGGTCAGTTTTGGTTTATTTGGTTGGCTTACATGTGGCAATGCTAAGGACTACTTGATGCACAAATCTGGCAAACAGGACTGGACTCCCTACATGCCATTACTCCACAGTGTATGTGTGCCGGAGCAATGTTGCCCAGATTGAGCCAGTTCTGGTTTATTTTATTTATTTATTTTCATGGCTGACAAGCGGCCTTCCTATGGCTTGCTTGTGGCCCAAATCTGGCAAACAGGAGTGGGCCACCCATATGCTATTATTATACACAGCATGTTGACCTGGAGCAAGGTGTTGAATCTGGGCCAGAATTAAAGACAGGATATGACATGTGACCAAGTATGGTTTCCCATACTTTGAATTTGTGCTCTGCATTTAACCTACACAGCAGTGAGTAGTGAACAAACACACATATACACACGGAGCAGTGGGCAGCCATTTATGCTGCGGTGGCCAGGGAGCAGTCAGACTGTCCACAAAAATAGATATGGCCCAAATTTGGGCCAGTTATGCTTTATTTGGTTTATTAATGTGTTCGCTTGTTGTTCAAATCTGGCAAACAGGAGCGGACTAGATGAAAGTGCAATCTGGGCCTCAGGAATTTTGCTATCTGGGAATTATCTGGCCTTGATTTGTCTATTCTGTTGTGGAAAAATCAGTGGAAGTAGAAGAAAAAGAAAATGTAGAAAGACACAAATGAGAAGAACTAAACTTATAAACAACATGATGCATATATCTAAAACACAGAGGTATGCTGTCATGTGTGACATGCAATGTACAAATGGCAGCTAGTTTTGTTCCTCTTTGATACTCTTTGTGGTTTAAATTGTTGTAGAAAATCAGTTGCTGTCTAATTCTTTTGTAGGTCCTAAACTCTGGGAATTATTTTATATTTTGATTTAAATGCTATGTACAATTTAAAACTCTACAATTCATAATTTTAAGATTTGTTATGTGTTCAAAGGCCAGAGGAAACATTTGAAATGGTGCTTAAAAGTCAAAGGGTACTGCAGTTGCTTAAACAAACTTTTAGCATTAACACTGTTGGAAAAACAGACCATCAAACCACACTCACAGACAGTTTATGAATAGATAAAATGGAGCTAATTTGGATGCCCAGCCTATAATATGCACACATTTATCAACACTCACTATTGATCTATCAAGCAACTTCAATAAATACCTGTGACAGATAACGAGTTTAAGTTTTGTGTTTATGTTCCTATTGTTTTACATGACAAAAATGTTGTCAGCTCTGGTTCTACTTAGTAATTTTAGTCTTGAGCATTTAAGCTTCCGCTAACAGAAGATGAAAGAGAAACTAAGCCATTGTCTTCATACTGAGGTCAGTACTGCCACCTCCTGACTAAAACAAAAATGGCAGATATAGGCATACCTCTGTTTTGTAGGCTAATACTTGTGCCAAGAATGACGAAAAGTACTGCAAGTATTTTTGCAGTATTTGCATCACCAGCAAGTAACATAGATGCCATGAAAAAGTACACTTGGTCTGCAACAATGTTTGCATACCTGACAGCTGTCAGGGATCATGCTATTGGGATAATGGGGCCTAAAGTGTCCCAAGAATATTTTGCAACTTGTTTTGGAGTGGTGTGACCCTTTCGAAAGCCATTTGAACTGGATGATGTGTCAATAAAGAACCCCATGTCACCAGAACAAAGTGACAGTAGAAGTTTAACATACAGAGCAAATAATTGTACTTTGTAGATTTGTAGTATGTTTTTCAGGGTCAAATAATTATTTTGCACTTTGTTTTGGAACGGTGTGATCCTCCTTTAGAAAAGCTATTGAAATGGAAGGTGTCTCAATGAAGAACACAATAGAATACAATGATATCAGATATTCAGCATCTAGAGTAAATACTTGTACATTAAAGACTTCTAGTGTGTCATTTTAGGTTAGATAAATATTTTGCAACTTGTTTGGGACTGGTGTGACCCTCCTTTGGAAAGCTATTGAACTGGATGATGTGCCATTGAAGAAATCCATAGAAGACATAGAATAAATAATAGAGTAAATAATTGTACACTACATAGTTGAAGTATGTTCTATTGGGTCAAGAAAAGACTTTACTGGGTCCCTCATTTCAAAAGCTATTGAACTGGATGGTGTGTCATTGAAGAAACCAATAAAACACAGTGATGGTACAAATGAAATATACTGCATATGTTAGGTGCAAATTATTTATAAACCATCTTGAATAAAATTTTGCCACTTGTCAATATTCTGATTGATTCAGTACCATGGACAGTGATATTTCTGCAGGACTGTAATCAATCAGTGCACATGAATTGTAATATTATGATTGTTTAATGTTAAACGAAGTTGTCATACAACAGGAAAACAAAATAGTTTAGCAATTCTTTTCTTTCAACACCTGGAGAACATATGGTCTGTATGGTCCAGACTCCAGACAAGATGTTCCAGCTTGCTTTGGAGCAGTTGGGTCCATGCTTTCAAAACCTATTTAAATAAATTATAAGACTAAGAAAAAATAAGACTTTATTAAAACCAACACACCAACACAGTTCTTGTTCATTTTAAAGCAAATAAATAAATAAAAAACAGTTGTAAAATGAAGCGATTAACTATGTCCACGTGATTTTTCAAACACCATCATTATAATGTAATTTTTATTGTTGCTAAAGGAAAAACTATAGTATTGCTGGTACATCTGTAGATGGCTAAAATGTAGGAGTCTGTTTGCACACAATTTAAAAAATTACAACTTTTTAGACGGCCCCGATCTTACCACACTACACTGGGCTGCGTTTCCCAAAAGCATCGTAAGCCTAAGTTGTTCTTAAAAATGATCGTACGACTGATCTTAATATTACGGTCTGTTTCCCAAAAACATCGTAACTTAAGTAGCACTTGAAAATCTTCGTAGATTTACGAGTGCTCTGGAGTAATCGTAAAGCCTTAAGTGCATCGTAAGGGGACAGAGTTATGAGGGCACCTGCTGGACGACCGGCAAATTGCACTAAAATGCACTTCTCTTCAAAGTAATTTTTCATTTTATTGGTACGTATATATTTATTAATTTCTATTTTCTACTCATTACACAATTCAATATAGAAATAATAAATAAATAAAATAAAATTACATAATAAATGTTAGAATGAAAAAAAAATGTTTTAATTAAAATTACAAACTTAAAACTTAAAGTTTTTCAGGCTGTGATTATATTCACATGTCACACACTGATTGTCATCTATTTCACTAATTGCAGAAGGCCCCACTTGAAGAAACTGAATCACTGATTTTAGAAATTGCATTAATTATCTCTTCCCTGAATTTTAGGTTCATAATGGTCAAAGGTTGTCCTTTTATAAATGTATATGAAGAGTACATTTATATAAAACAGTGCTGATAAAGCATGTGCACATTTAAACATTTTTCTGCACCTATATCGATAGGCTAATAGATAGGCCCTAATACTATATTGCCACACACACCCTCAAGACTCAAGCTGTAGTAAAATATATACCCCTCTTTTCACAGACAAGGCTTAAGCCTAGTCCAGACTAAAATGCAAGTCTGAGCTTTTTTTACTGAAGGACACTTGCACTGACTGATCTTAAAATATATCAGTCCCTTTGTTTTGTCTCAAGATGGACACCAGTAATGTTTTTTCCTAAGGCACATTTATAAAAAAAAATACTTAGATCTAATTGAACTAGATTTCAAGATGGTAAGTGTCTGTCAATAGGAGGTAAACCTAGGAGGTTTTTGTAGCTCCACCTCCTCTAAAATAATATTAATTTCCTCTTATTGAAAAATGTCTTTTCTTTGTTTTTTTGGTTTCAGCCATTTTGCTAGTGTCTCCACCCCTAGGTATGTGCTTATTTAAATTTTTGTCCTAATTAAAGATAATTAGGCTAAACTTTTCAAAAATAAATGTAAGAGCTTATTTATTTATTTATTTACTCATTGATTTATTTTGATGTGAGATAAGCAATTGTTGATAAAGAAATTGATACATAATTCTACTTAAATAATTAAGGTTTCATATAAATATCGAAAATGATGCAGATGTCATTTCCGGCAAGGACTGTTAGAATTTGTTTTATTTTCCAGTTAATTTATGTTTTTAAACTTGCTCAAGAAGAAATCACAGGACTTTTTATGTTATTCGAGTTGAATACACATTCACACAAGTAGAAGAAGAATCGGAAATAAAAAATTAGATGGATTGCTATAACAGCATGTGACATTTCAGCACTTGACCAACGGATAGCGACTCCTAAGTAGCACTTAAAGCAGGGCTACGTGCAATTGTGTTAAGTGCATTTTTGGGAAACGCACGTAAAACAATAACGAACGTTCGCAAAGTGACTCGTAGAAAACGCTCTTAAGCGCTAAGATCAATCGTTATCGGGAAACACAGCCCTGGACATTCAGTGGACCTTCGCAAGTAAGTTTGCCATTAAAACAACACTTACCCATTTTAATTGATTGTGAAAATGTAGTACGTTGATTATATCGCTGGTTGCAATTTGCAACAAATTACTTGCACATATCATTACAAATTCTTGAACGCTAAAGTCCAAATGTGCAAATATAAAAACAACTCTACTCAAGTCTTTCATAATAGCATAAACCATAGACGAGGCTTTTACTCCCTTCAAACTTTAACTGGAATGTCTCTGTCACTGCAACTTCCCGAACAGACGAACGCACACACACACTAAAAATGAAACATGAGGCCGTCTGTCTGCGGACATGTGCGTAAAAAAAGAAGCATTTTAAAACACGTTCATATTTTAGAGAATGTAGTTTTTCATCATAAATGATCTATCCCATCCACCCGCAGAATGTATATATATTATATATATATATATATATATATATATATATATATATATATATATATATATATATATATATATATATAATGTATATATATATTTATTTTTTACAGTGTCTATTTACACTACGTTTTGGGTTCTGGAAAAAGCGGAGATATTTAGCCTGAACTAGTAGCTCACGGATTCGCACGTCAAACTCCGACTTCAGCATTTCTAGCGCTTCCATTGACTTTTCAGCTGTGAATGGGGCCACTGGTTTTTCAGCTGAGAGCCTTTGGGTAACGGGGAGATGAGTAAAGTCTTGCTTTTGCACTTGTCCTACAAGCCTCAAAGTCCAATTCCTGTTTCTGGAATCGATGGGATTCGATTTCAAGAATCGATTCCTCTTTTTTTTGTATTCTTGACTGGACTGGAGGATTGTAATTTAGCCATGACTGCAGGATATAAAGTTCTTAGAAAGTAGCCTTCTCTTGTAAAAATGTTCTGATGTCATGTGAAATTCCAAAACGTGATAAAGGCCATTATATATATATTTATTACACGGCTCTTTGGAATGCTTGATTCTGATTGGTCAGTTGAGACATTTGCAGGTTCGTTCTTTTCAAATAATCACCGCTCTAAAGTAATAACACATAGCCGGTGTTGTGCCGAATTCTGACCCCCGCCAGATTACTACCCCCCTAGTATTGGTAGGTTTAGGGTTAGGTGTGGGGGAGGGGTTAGGATTAGGGGTGGGGTTAGGATTAGGCAATCAGGTAGCGCTTTCAAGGAGAGGGGGTCATAATTTGGCAGGGGTCGAAAAAGGCACAACACCGGTACTACTTGTATGTTTAAAATCCCTCCGTGCCAACAAAGATTACCGTTTGGCGCCATCTTGTGACAAACACTGGACAACCACAATTAACAATGGAAAATTTCGACATTAATCTATTTAAATTGTCTTACTAACGTACATAGTTTGAAGGTTAGTCACGTGGTACTATATCGTTTCGCGGAAGGATAAAAATGTTAATTTAAAACAAATATATGCCAATAAAAGGTTTTAAATTCATATGTCCAGTTTTTTTTCCTTATGTGGCAAGTGGCCGTGTAATAAGCGGGATAATGTACAGGCAGCCGGTAGTTATCGCAGAAATAAGCCCCTTCAGTGTGATACAAGACCCTCCGCTTCG
>NC_133372.1:20729203-20746054 GCF_049309525.1 Garra rufa | reverse complement strand
AGGGAGCTTTTGCTCATCTGCAAATCGTTTCTGTCAGATATTTATTAAATGACTTTAATAGATAATAAGAAAAAAAAAGATAATAAATTGTGTTAAAATTATAAACACTTATATTATAAAATTATATCGTTTTCTGAAACAATACAGTGTATGCATATTTTTTTTTAAAGTAGCTGCAAAAAAAAAAAAAAAAAAAAAATATATATATATATATATATATATATATATATATATATATATATATATATATATATTCAGTTGTAGGCTACTTCTTTACAGTTAAGTCGACTAATTTCTGAAATATTTCTGAGACACTAGTTTCTTCTGAACCTTTGTGATGTTGGTTTTGGAAAAATAGTGTTGTGTGAATATTCTTTTGTTTGTTTATTTGCTTGATTGTTTAATTACTTTATCTGCTGATTTTGATTCAAGATTATATTATATATTTTATGTAAAAATATATATATATTTTTTAATCTGATTCTTTTTTACTCAAAAATGACAAATCAGAATGAGATTTAAAGAAAGAAAAAAAAGATATTTACATGATACAAAATTCTGATTCAGAAAATTGGTTTAATATGGATACAGCATGGAAAAATATCAATTTAAATGGCATGTAATGTACTTAGACTGTATGTTGTTATTTTCAGACATTTTCCCCTGGTTTCACAGACAAGGCTTAAACCTAGTGCTAGACCAAAATGTAAGTCTGAGCTGTTTCAACTGAAAGAAACTTGCACTGACTGATCCAAAAATATGTCAGTGCCTTTGTTTTGTCTCAAGATGCACACCAGTGATGTTTATTTTCTAAGCACATTTATAAAAATTACTTAAATGTCCTAACTGAACTATGGCCTAATCCTGGCTTAGTCTAAGTCCTGTCTGTGAAACCCGACCCATAGGTCCTACTAAACAATAACAACATGCTTTTTAGGAATCATGCCATGTTGTACTTATTGCTTAAGGATACCCAGCCTAAACTGTTACAATAGTAATTTACAGAGACATGGATGATCCCAGAATATACTGTACGCTCGTATTGTTATTGTAAAATCCTATTTTCCTTTTAGAGACAACATGTGGTGGTTATTGTCTTCATCCCTGCTGTGAGGCCCATTGAAGGTATGGTACACACAGAGAGATACAGATATTTACTGTTTTTCAGAGCTGAAAGGATTTTTAAGGATGTTTCTGGTTCAATATATAAATGTATTATTTACCTGTAGTGCTTACTTTTTTAATATAAAACTGAGGGATGGTCTAAATTGTTTTCTGTAGTTATTGAGGCAGGGTAAAAGAAGGAGGGAGATGAAATGATTCAACAATTATTAATATACCAAAGCAAAAGGCAATTAAAAATTACTGCTTCACATTCACAACATTATTCCATGATGTTGAAAGCCTTGAGATGGGGACATTCCCTGACTCTAACTTGTGAAGACAACAAGATTAAACGGGAACAGAATAATATTAATTAAAAAGTTATTCGAAAATGAATATTTTTAACATTGAAAAATGACTAAATTTGTCAAAAAAAAGAAAAAAAAAAAGAAAAAGCATTTTAAGGTTATATATTTTGATTCAGTATTAAGCCATGTGTTTAAACCAGTAGGACTGTCTTAAAACAAATATATTTTAATGCAAATGTGCCTAAAGAGTTTTTTGGAACAGCACTAGCCTACTAGAAATGTTTAAGGTCAGCAAATGTTTAGCTGTTTCACCAGGTGATTTAGGGAATCTTCAAAAAAGCAAATTAAATCTTGTTTACTTTTGTACACTCTCAAGTTACAAAATTTGCCACTGTCACTGTTCGAATACAAATATGTATCTTTAAGGTAGCAATAGGCACAATTTAGGGGTAAACAAGGTACAAAAACTGTATAGCCTGGTTTCACTGACAGGCCTTAGACTAAGCCAGGATTAGGCCATAGTTCAATTAGGACATTTAAGCAATTTTTATAAACATGCCTTAGAAAAAGCATTGCTGGTGTGCATCTTGATACTTTACAAGGGCAGTGATATATTTTAAGATCACTCAGTGCATGTTTCTTTCAGTTGAAACAGCTCAGACTTAAATTTTAGTCTGGGACTAGGGCTTAAGCCTTGTCTGTGTAACCGTACTTGTACTGCACTATCATAATGAACATCATGACAACAATTACAGATGTGTAGACTAAAATAAAACATTTACACAGGCTACTAAAATGATTTCGAAACATGCGGCATACACAAGGTTCAGAGTTCATATTTGCTTTTGAATGGATCAAAATATATCCCATATGTTACACTACATGATTTAAATTTTCAATTTTACTCTGTTTGCCTTTTTTGCATTATAATTGTTATTATTTTTCTTATCTTGAGCCTCCACTGCCAGAACATGAAAGCAAGATCAAAAGAAGTTGATGCTTATATGCAGTTTTATACCAGCACTGAAGCTGAATTTTTATGACAAAACTTAGCAGTGACAGGAAATGACACCTTATATGCATGTTCTATTACCCTTGCACATCAAAATTCTGTGACTGAAATACAGACAATTAGAAATTTCACCTAATGGACTTCCAGTGGCACATTTCTCTACATGAATTTCATGTCTTTTTCAAGTTAAATTCACAATTGGTGGAAATTTTAGATCGAGAATTTAATGTTTTCTTTAAAAAAATAAGTGATATAGGGAATTTGCAAATTCTTATGATTATTTACAGTGGTATGCCAAAGTTTGGGCGCCCCTGTAAATTTTCATTATTTTCCTTTATAAATCATTGGTGGTCTGGTTAAGAAATTTCAGCTAAATATATCATATAGGAGACAAACACAGTGATATTTGAGAAGTGAAATAAAGTTTATATGATTTATGGAAAGTGTGCAAGAATTATTTAAACAAAATTAGGCATGTGCATAAATTTAGGCACCCTTGTCATTTTATTGATTTCAATACCTTTAGCACTAATTATTAGAACTCAAAATTGGTTTGGTAACCTCAGTGACCCTTGACCTCCATACACAGGTGAATCCAATCATGAGAAAGTATTTAAAGGAGGCCAATTGTAAGTGTTTCTCCTCTTTGCATCTTCTCTAAAGAGTGGCAACATGGGGGCCTCAAAACAACTCTCAGATGACCTGAAAACAATGATTGTTGAACATCATGGTTTAGGGGAAAGATACAGAAAGCTGTCTCAGAGATTTAAGCCCTCAGTTTCAACTGTGAGGAACATTGTGAGGAATTGGAAGACCAGAGGCACAGTTAAGGCCCGAAGTAGCAGACCAAGAAAAATCTCAGATAAGCAGAGGCGCAGGATGGTGAGAACAGTCACAGTCAACCCACAGACCAGCTCCAAAGACCTACAACATCATCTTGCTGCAGATGGTGTCACTGTGCATCGTTCAACTATTCAGCGCACTTTACACGAGGAGATTCTGTATGGACGAGTAATGCGGAAAAAGCCTTTTCTCTGCACACGCCACAAACGGTGTCGCTTGAGGTATGCTAAAGCACATTTGGACAAGCCAGCTTCATTTTGGAATAAGGTGCTGTGGACTGATGAAACTAAAAGAGTTATTTGGGCAAAACAAGGGGGTTATGCATGGCGGAAAAACAACACAGCATTCCAAGAAAAACACTTGCTACCTACAGTAAAATTTGGTGGTGGTTCCATCATGCTGTGAGGCTGTGTGGCCAGTGCAGGGACTGGGAATCTTGTTAAAGTTGAGGGTCGCATGGATTCCACTCAATATCATCAGATTCTGGAGAACAATGTCCAGGAATCAGTGACAAAGTTGAAGTTGCACCGGGGCTGGATCTTTCAACAAGACAACGACCTTAAACACTGCTCAAAATCTACTAAAGCATTCATGCAGAGGAACAAGTACAACATTCTGGAATGGCCATCTCAGTCCCCAGACCTGAATATTATTGAATATTTGTGGTGTGATTTAAAGCGGGCTGTCCATGCTCGGAAACCATCAAACCTGACTGAACTGGAGATGTTTTGTAAAAAAGAATGGTCCAAAATACCTTCTGCCAGAATCCAGACTCTAACTGGAAGCTATAGAAAGCGTTTAGAGGCTGTTATTTCTGCAAAAGGAAGATGCACAAAATATTGAGTTAATTTTTCTTTTGTGGTGCCTAAATTTATGCACATGCCTAATTTTGTTTAAATAATTCTTGCACACTTTCCATAAATCATATAGACTTTATTTCACTTCTCAAATATCACTCTGTTTGTCTCCTATATGATATATTTAACTGAAATTTCTTATCCAGACAACCAATGATTTATAAAGGAAATGATGAAAATTTACAGGGGTGCCCAAACTTTGGCATACCAGTGTAATTCCTCTTTAATTGTCACAAAAATAACATGTTAATGTTGTAACCTGAAATGTTATGTTCTGTGCTTGCTTAACTTCTAGGAAGATCAAGGGTACTTTAAAACAACAGGCCTCAGAGGGAACTAGAATGAGAGTGGCCACGCTAAGGCCATGCACCAACTTCATGCTTATCATATTATTACATAATCTACACTTTAGTGATTAAACTAGGAAAACTGCCAGCTCCAAGTCAGATCAGTATGAGTATAACCGATCAAAATAGTGAAGCACATGCAACTTTATTTCAAAATGTTTTAAATTTTAAAATGTAGCCTGCAAAGATGATGCAAAAACTGGGTGATTCATATTGGTCACTATTAAACTTTATGCATTTTTTTGTGTATTTCATTTTAGGTCTGCAATAAAATATCTTTCCAAACCATCCTGCAATAAAATAACAAAAATGTCTTTCCAAACGATCATTTACTTTATAAAAGAATAAAGGTATAAAAAGTTAGTTTATTGTTACTATTGTGTTTTATATACCTGCATTTGGCAGTTTATGATCCTGGATTGTGGGTGTTTTTGTTTTTAATTTATGTTTTTTTAGTAACAAGCAATTTACACTAATCCGATCATATATGGTTGACAAGTAATTTGTGATTATGTAACTTTGATTAATTGTGTAATAAAAATATTCAAAATATAAAATAACGTCTGGGAGCTAAGTATTTAACCTGCATACAAATCAGAGCTTTATATTTATATCTTATAAACTTCTGTAATGTGTATTAAGTGAAATATTTCACTCCTAAAAGTTATTTTATATTTGAAATATTTTTTTCTATATTAATTAGGGTATATATAGTAATTTATATATATATATATTATTTTATATAGCTATTATTTTAAGCATATTTGAAATATTTAGGATATTTTAGTTTGTTTAGATAAATCTAGCAACTAGGGTAGTCTGTTGGTCACACTTTTTTTGGGCACCATTTAAAATTACTTTTAATAACTTAATACATTTACAAAATTACAATTTAGTATATCCATTTATACTGTTACTCTCTACAATTCCATTCTATAACCACATGCTTTACGAAATCCTTATAAGTAGGCAAAAAGAAAGAGAGACAGAGAGAGCAAAACTTCTATTTATGAAATTCAAAATAGCAGACATTATACTATATAAACAAGACAATGTAAACGCTCTCAAATTTTGTAAAACAACCTTACCGCAGCCAACATGACTGAACATTTTTCACAGAAACTGCCCCATATAGAAACTTTACCAATGTAGGTCATTATAAACCAATATGAAATCCTATTGTATTAACAACACAGGTAAAGGTCAGACAATCTTCCTCTGAGGTTGCAAAACAACCCTTTTGACTGTAAAAATACACTGTGTCAAACCTCAAAGAAAACAAAAAACATAAGACAACTACCATTCAAGAACACTGCTGGTGGCTCACAGATTTGGAGCTGGTAGCGATTGCTTTTCTTATTGCATCAAATCAATATCCAGTGCAGATTCATGATGCTGACTTCAAAAGACAACACCAAAACTGATCATTCTGTGCTAAACCCAAACGCTGAACACAACACATGCAAATGCATGAACACAAGCTTTGCCATAATTCTCCACAGTGCTATCTCTTGGGGAGTACTCTTTAGACCTTCTGTGAACATCGAACGCTTGAAATCCTAATGCTAACACGGAACATCATTCTCTTCTTAGTCAGCTACTTCACTGTAGTAGTACTTGTGTGCAGTGTTAGTGAGGGTCCAACCACTGGCCCTGAACTCCAAGATCTCCAGGAGCAAGAGTCTTGTCATAGAGCTGAGGTCTTCCTGAAGGAGGAAACCATCCCGTAGCAAGTAAAACAGCTGGTTCATGCGCTGGGAGTTTGTTTGCTCTAGCTGCTCACCAACACGATGGAGCTGTACGACCAGGCAGTCCACCTATTAAAAAACAAAACAAAGGAAATTCTTGTGTTTATTGTTACAGTGAATGCTTCTTTATTTACTGCTTCTGAAATCATGTACTGTCAAAGTAAAAAAAAAAAATCTGAACATGCTACGTTTGCATAGGGATATCAATGAGTGATTGTTTATTAATGAATCACCTAAAGGAGAAGTTCACTTCCAGAACAAAAATTTACTTGCCCCCTTGTCTTCCAAGATGTTCATGTCCTTCTTTCTTCAGTCATAAAGAAATTATGTTTTTTTGAGGAAAACATTTCAGGATTTCTCTCCATATAGTAGACTTCTATGGTGCCCGCGAGTTTGAACTTCCAAAATGCAGTTTAAATGCAGCTTCAAAGGGCTCTAAACAATCCCAGCTGAGGAAAAAGGGTCTTCTAAAGTGAAACGATCTGTTAATTTCTAAAATTGACACTTTATATACTTTTTAACCTCAAATGCTTATCTTGTCTAGCTCTGCGTACTATTCTGGTTCAAGAGAGTTAGGTTTGGTTGAAAAACTGAATCGCTGTTTTACCTTTTTTTGTAAAGGGCGTTTGATCTTCTTTGCACGTTCACTTTGTAAAGACTGGGTCGGTACCTCTGCAGCGAGGACGGTTGGACGTTGGGTGATTTTGAATTTGGAGGAGAAAATGAGATGGGAATTTCTTTTGAACCAGAATACACAGAATACACGCAGAGCTAGACAAGATGAACATTTGAAGTTAAATAACATATAAATTGTAAATTTTAGAAAATAACCAATAATTTCGCTAGTTAAGACCC
Source organism: Garra rufa (assembly GCF_049309525.1). Lineage (NCBI taxonomy): Eukaryota > Metazoa > Chordata > Actinopteri > Cypriniformes > Cyprinidae > Garra > Garra rufa. Next base: position 20,738,980 of record NC_133372.1, on the reverse strand, counting down.
TTCTTCTTCGGGTGGAATTGTTTAGAGCCTTTTGAAGCTGCATTTAAACTGCATTTTGGAAGTTCAAACTCGTGGGCACCATAGAAGTCCTCTATATGGAGATAAATCCTAAAATGTTTTCCTCAAAAAACATAATTTCTTTACGACAGAAGAAAGAAAGACATGAACATCTGTAAATCTTTGTTCTGGAAGTGAACTTCTCCTTTAATAATGTAATCGATTAGGCTTATCTATTGTCAGTTCATCAATTTTAGCAGAAAACCGGCATGATAAAGTACAACATGGCAATATGAACTGTATTTTGTCATTATTTACAGTGATGTTACTCTGCCTCTCTATTCACAATAAGCACTTCATTGTATGTTTAAATGAGTGCTGAGTGAGGAATCAGAAGAAAGTGCTCACTGTGTATTGTTAAAGGCTGGAATGTACTACATTGTTTCTGTACAGACTTTTGCCTCAATTTGCAGTCTGGAGATGTCACAGCTACACTACCAGTCAAAAAATAAGTCTCTTCTGCTCATCAATATTTCGATAAATATCGATACTGAAATATCCGAACGATACCAATACTAATTTCCCGAAGTATCGATACTAGCCGAGCTGTCACTTTCACTTCTACACAAAGGCAAGTTTACAAACACCACACGTGACCGCGGTGCCTGTCTCGTCTCATTCAAGTGAAGCGAATAGAAAGGAGAGCGCGGCACCCCGCGACTGGCTTTGTTTGATAAAGAGCACAGCAGCAGTGTTATCTGGAAATATTTCGGATATGAAACAAACGAACATGGAAAGCCGAAGTACACAAGCAAGCCAATATGTAAGAGTTGCTACAGAGCAGTGGTAACAAAAGGCGCTAACAAAACTAATTTCGCAAAGCACCTGAAAGACAGACATCCGTATCTATATAAAGAAGAACTGTGCTCATTTTAACATTACTGAATCATTAAATAAGATTGCCTATTATTGTTGCTGATATAAGTGTTGTCCCGTTTTTTTTTTTTTTTTTTAACCGTAGTTCGTTAATATAAACAGATTGAGGAATCTTAGACGAGTAAATACTTTAACTGCGGTCAAATGTAAATTAACTGTGCTTGTTTAACTTTATTAAAAAAAAAAAAAAAAACATTACTTAGATTCTGTGATTTGTCTTAATGTCTATCCAGTGAGCAACTGAGCATTGTTTTCGTGTGTGATGCACGCATGTTTGCTTGCATGGATCGTTGATTATGAATCCGGCATTAAAATCTGTTCGTCAAATAATGTTAATTTATTAACCAGCATTTATGAACGAGCAATGCATTTGTTACAGAATATTTGAATCTTTGATAACGGTAGGTAATGAAAATACAACGGATCATGTTAGCACGGTCCAATAAAAAATATTAACAGATATAACTTTGGATTTTAATTGGTTAATGTATTAGTACATCATAGAGTAAATTACTTTTTAACTAAGATTAATAAATGTTTTGAAAGTATTTTTTATTGTTTATTCATGTTAACTAACAAATATCTTTTACCATTAACTTAAGTTCTAAGATTAGTTAGATAGTTTAGTTAATTGTGTGGTCTAAAAAGAAAAAGAAAAAGTTTACGACCTACACTACCAGTTGTATTTGAACAGCAAATAAAGTTTGAAGCTCAAACTCAAATGAAGCTAAGAAGCTGAACAGGGCTGTAGCAGTGTACATATGCATATACATCATTGTCATGTTCTAGACTATATTTATCTTTAAATTAAAAAAGAAATTTTTAATTAATATTGTGGCAGTTTTTTTCTCTGTGGTATCGAAAATAGTATCGAATATCGATATTTTTCAAGGTATCGTATCGAAGTTAGAAATTCCAGTATCGTAACAACACTAGTCCCATGGTAATGAAATAGCAAAGCATCTATTGGATGCACACTTCAGAATCTCTGCAGAAACCATCTGGGTATTTTTCCCCTACAGTTTTATGAATCATTTAAATTTTGATTTACTCCTCATTTCACATGTACAATATTACACTAAATTATTTTACAAGCACAAAGCTAACAGAAGTTTGTCCTCTGACATTATTACAACCTATAGTGTAAAGGCTATCAAGCATTTGACAACATAAATTTGAAACAAGGCTATGGTTTCAATGCAGCAGACATTCAAAAAATTTTCCCAAAGTTAAAATTTACTTTCAGGACTTCCGGTTCACCCATGCCCGAGTAAGACGCGAGTTACGGTGCTCCCGCAGTCGAACTTTAAAAAAAACCTGTCTGGGATGGAATAAGCAGCCTACAAACGATATAAGAACTGTAATAGATTACTACACGACCACTTCTTGCCGTTATGTTTGATTAGACCGTTAACTACGACCATGCCAAGGGGTGCCTGCCATACTGAACCAGGCCCTGCAGCCTCGTCAACGCCTGAGGTGGAGCCCACGGGCGGAGACGCTCCAAACTCCGGAAACTCCACAGTGCTGCAGGCTATTGCTTCCCTCCATGCCGAACTACGCTCACTAAAAACAGAGATTGTGGACATAATTGACACAAGAATTGATCAACTCTCAACCACCATCAGGGGCGAATTAACAGCTCTCAAAAACGAAACCAACACCGCAATTTTAGCTGTTAAAGCTACTTCAAGCGAGCACGCTACTAAGTTATTGGATCTGGAGCGCAACACGTCCAGTGCCGCTGACACGATCACTAAGCTGGAGCGGGACGTTGGACGTCTGAATAAAGTTGTGGACAAACTCTCCGACAAATGCACCGACCTGGAAGGGCACAGTAGGAGAGACAACCTGCGGATCCTGTATGTAAAGGAGGGGGCTGAAGCGGGTGAGAAACCCAGAGATTTTGTAGCACAACTTTTGAAAGACGCACCATCGCTTGCGGCACCTCCGCTTATCGACAGATGCCACAGAGTGCATGGGCCCCGGCCTGGTGACGACAAGCTGCCTCGTCCCTTCATTCTTAAAATGCACTACACTCGTGATGTGGAAGAAATACTACGAAAGGCGGCCGAGATGCAGCGGATCAATTACTGCGGTCAAAGGGTCCTGATATTTCCGGATTATCCCCCTGCAGTCGTGAAACAGCGTGCCCTGTTCAAAAGAGCCAGAGAGCTGCTGAAGGATAAACCGGGAGTGAGGTTTGGCATGCAATACCTCGCGAAGCTGCGAGTCACGCTCAACGGCATGGAACACTTTTTCACGGACCCAGAGAGAGCAAATGAGTTTGCGGAGCAGCACTTTGGAGCCGCTGCCACTTGAGTAACGTTAGCTTGGATAACTGGACGGAGTGACTCAATCTATTTGGTGTAAGTGATCCTTGTTTTCACGTTTCTCTCCTGACGAACTGAATAACCACTAATCTTAACTAACGTTATAAGGAGAAAACGTTGGTGCAGTTCACAAGACCCTATTTTGATCTCTCCTACTGCGACTGCAGTATTATGTTTATTTTCAAGATTGTTTTGCTCTGGCAAGATCCTGCTAATATTTTATTTTAGACACTTGGCGATTTTGAACTCTTTGCTTTACACTGTAAGAAAAAAAAAGAAAAGCTTAATATGCCCACAGTTTGATGGAACTGTAAAGTCCCTTTTTATGTTTTTATTTATTCATTTATTTCTTATATGGACCTTTTCACTAGGTACATTTTGGGCTGTTTGGATATATTCTTTGTTGATGTGGGCTTGCTTGTTTTACTTCAGTAAACTTCAATGACAGCGGAGTTACCTACACAGTATATTTTCCAAGGTTGACACTAGGTTAACCATATACTATAGGGAGGTTTTACACCTTGTGTTATTAACTCTATCATCTTTGTTTAATTCCTTTTTTTTTCTTTTTTTCTTTTTTCCTTTTTTCCTTGTGGTTATCTTTTTTCCTTTTGTTCTAGTGTTCTATATATCCCTTATGGAGTCGTGCCGTGCATCCAGTTTTAGCTGCGGCCAGACAATGTGGGGCTTTATGTTTGTATTGGGAGGGTGGGTATTCTGCTCTATAATAAATCATCTTTGTGTTGCACTGGAAACTCTAAGATTCTGCCAAGTTTTCTTTCTCCAATACAGGACAGTGGTGTAATTCAAGGTAGTGGACAGGGAGGCCTAACTTATACCACCTGGAATGTGAAAGGGCTGAACCACCCAGTGAAGAGGGGTAAAGTGCTTGCCCATTTGAAATCCTTGTCCTCTGACATTATGTTCCTTCAAGAAACCCACCTTAAAAATAACTCCCAAACTAGGTTGAGGACTAAATGGATCGGTCAAAGTTATCACTCAACCTTTTCTGCTAAGGCCAGGGGTGTATCCATTTTAATTCGTAAAGGGGTTCCATTTAGACACCTTTCAACCAAAACTGATGTGGAGGGTCGCTATCTTATTGTCACTGGGGTGATTTACACCAACCATATAACTCTGGTGAATCTTTATGGTCCTAACTTTGATAGTCCAGCTTTCTTTAAGAAGGTGTTCTCTCTATTAACGGATATCTCGCAAACTAATCTCATTATTGGGGGTGACTTAAATTGTACTCTTGACCCATATTTGGACAGTTCCTCTAAGAAAGGGGCCCCACACTCTAACACAAGAGACTTCCTAAAAGCATACATAAATAACTCTAACCTAACTGATGTGTGGAGACTATTCCATCCCACAGAGAGAGATTACTCTTTTCATTCGCATGTACACAATGTTTATACCCGCATTGACTATTTTTTGGTAGACTCAAAGCTTTTATCTCATATTCATAATCCAAAGTATTGCGATATATTGATCTCTGACCACAGTCCTCTCACATTTACGCTGTATCTTAGTGGTGTACACTCCTCTCGGCCACTATGGAGAATGGACCCTCAACTTGTTAACGACCCTAAATTTTCTGAATACTTGCGCATGCAATTGGAAATATTTTTTGAAACTAATGATACTGCCGAGACCTCCCCAAGTTTATTGTGGGAGACTCTAAAAGCGTATCTTAGGGGCTGTATAATTTCCTACATGGGCCGCAGAAACAAGCTGAATAAAGCTAAGCTTCTAGAACTAGAAGATCAAATTAATCTGTTAGATAAAGAAAATGCAAGCCATCCCTCTCTGGATAAATATAAACATATTTTGCAGTTGAGGCTCCAATACAATCAGATTGCCTCGGCAAAGATTTCAAAATCATTTCTCTACCTAAAACAAAAACATTTTGAATTTGGGGAGAAACCACAAATTGCGTAAACTGGAGAATGATCGCACAATCCATAAAGTCAAAACAAAAGATGGAGACTGTCTCATTTCAGTGAAAGATATTAATAATCGTTTTAAAGAATTCTATGAAGCACTCTATTCCTCCAAAACTAATGCAGAACCCCATTGTATAGCAGCCTTTCTTGACAGTATTAACCTCCCTTCTCTTACACAAGAGGATCAGACTTTCTTGGATGGAGACATCACTCTGGGTGAGTTAAAAGAGACAATTAAAACTTTAAAAGGAGGCAAAACCCCAGGGCCTGATGGTCTTCCTTGTGAATTGTATAAAACATTTGGCAACATGCTTACACCGTATATGCTTAAAATGTTATCTCATTCCTTTGAAACTGGGTCTTTGCCACCAACGCTCAGCGAGGCAGTTATAACACTTATTCCCAAAAAGGGCAAGGACCCAGAGGAAGTTGGAGGATACAGACCCATTTCTCTACTTAATGTAGACCAGAAAATCTTGGCCAAAGTCTTAGCAAACAGACTTAATAGATATTTGAGCACGCTTGTTCATCCTGACCAGACAGGGTTTGTCCGTGGCAGAAATTCTTTCTCAAACCTTAGACGTCTTTTCAACATTATGTATCATAATAAGTCCAGCACCAGCGACCTTGTGGTCGTCTCTCTTGATGCAGAGAAGGCGTTTGACCAGGTAGAGTGGTCTTACCTATTCAATGTGCTGTGCAAATTTAAATTAGGAGACACATTTATTGCCTGGATTAAACTCCTGTACAGAAATCCCAGGGCCCAAATTTTAACCAATGGAATGCTGTCCTCACATTTCTGCTTATTTAGGGGCACCAGACAGGGGTGCCCCCTTTCTCCCTTCCTGTTCGCGTTGGCCATTGAGCCCCTCGCTGAATCAGTTCGCACCGATCCAAGTATCCACGGCCTTAATATTATAGATACAACTGAAAAAAATTCATTATTTGCAGACGACGTACTCTTGTTTATTACTCAGCCTCAATTAAGCCTTCCTGCTCTTTTGGACAAAATTAACTATTTTGGGTCATTTTTTGGTTACAGGATCAACTGGACTAAAAGTGAGTTGATGCCTGTTGGCTTAAAGGATCTATCCCTGATACAACATTTACCATTTAAAATTTCATCTCAGACTTTCACTTATCTTGGGATTCAAATCACTAAAGAATTCTCATCACTTTTCCGAGCCAATTACCCCCCTCTTGTGGCCAAACTGAAAACTAACATTCAATTCTGGAGGTCACTCCCTATTTCATTGATTGGGAGGATCAATACAATTAAAATGATATTCCTTCCTCAACTGCTGTACCTCTTTCTATGCCTTCCAGTGTTTTTGCCCAAGTCCTTTTTTAAGAGTCTTGATTCAATTATTCACTCCTTTATTTGGGATTATAAAAGTCACAGAATTAAAAAGGCTCACCTTTGTAAACCGAAACAAGCTGGTGGGCTTGGGCCTAACCTCTGTTTCTATTACTGGGCCTCTAATATGAGAATAATTTCGTTGTGGTTAGATAACTTGGCCGAATCCCCCCGCTGGCTTCAAATGGAACGGCAGCATTGCTACCCATACAGTTTGGGTGCGGTTGTCCTGTCTCCAGTGGCTCTAGATACAAGTGTCTACCGTGGAAGCATCACTATACATAGTACAATTAGAATTTGGAAGCAAATTAGGGCACACTTTGGGATCAGTCAGCTCTCTTTTCTGCTCCCAACCTCTGGGAATCCTTCATTCCGGCCGTCCCAACTAGATAATGTATTCTCGCAGTGGAAAGACTTGGGTATTTGCACAATCGGTGACCTTTACCTGAACAGAACCTTTGCTTCATTCTCCCAGCTATGCGATAAATTTCAACTCCCTCGGAACAACCTCTTTAGGTTTATGCAAATCAGAGACTATGTACGCACCCACCTACCTTCGTATGTAAGTGCTTCCCCCTCACTCCTAGATAGGTGCTTCCTTCAAAATACGGTTTCCAACAGGAAAGTGTCACACTTTTATGAGTCACTACTATCCCTCCAACCTCCTTCTATGTCTGCAATTAAAACTGCATGGGAAAATGAGTTTGGAACGCAGATTCCCGATGTGACCTGGCAGCAGAGCCTTGACGAAATTAACACTTGCTCCATTAACTCAAGGCACTGCCTCATTCAGTTTCGAGTTCTGCACAGACTTCACTACACCAAATCAAAGCTCCATAAGCTCTTTCCAAATGTTTCCCCACAATGTGATAAATGCAACATAGATGAGGCAACTCACCTCCATAGTTTTGTTCTCTGCCCAAAGCTGGAGAAATACTGGACAGAAATATTTAAAGCGTTCTCCGAAATTTTTGGTACCCGTGTTGAACCTAACCCTATGTCGATCATACTGGGAGTTTCAGATTCTGTACCAGAATTGACAAGAGCACAGCGCCAACTTCTCTCCTATGGTCTGATCACAGCCAAAAAATCAATACTGATTTTTTGGAAGAAAAAGGAAGTTCCTACATTTAAGCTGTGGCTCACAGAAATGACAAACACTCTTCACTTTGAAAAAATAAGATTCCACCTGGATGAGAGTCACAATTTGACAAGGTCTGGCTGCCCCTCGTCCACTACCTGACAAATATCCCATAATGTGGACACTATGTGGCTAGTTGTCCACTAGTGTTTTCATTTCTTTTTTTTCTTTCACTTTGTCCTATTAAATGAGTACTTTCCTTTGCTACCTGTTTTATTTCATATTATGCACTGAGCAGAATAGATGGGAGGGGGGGGGGGGGGGGTTGGGTCTAAGGAGGGTTTTATGTGTATGTATTAAGTGTTGTTTTGTTCTCCTTTTGTTTTTGCTCTTCTTAAAAGGAAAAAAAATGTACCCCGAAAAAGAAATGTACAATGTTCAAAAATTTCCTTTTAATAAAAACATATTTGACAAAAAATTTACTTTCAAATATTTATGTGCCGATTCTGAAATACATCTTACCTCTTCCTCATTCATCAGGGCATCTGGCTGAGCCAACCTATACAGGCAGTCATATACAGGATCCACAAGGGCCACAAGAGGAGCATTGTTCACCTAAAAATAAAACATCATATAAGTAAGTCTAAAACCTTGTAGAGGAAAAAGAAAATACTACTTGCAAGTGAGATATTTTACCTTGATGTAATCAAATATGCTGCAGATAAATGTGACCAAACACACCCACTCCTGCAACGAACGGTTTCGAGTCTCCTCTCTGGCAGTGAACTCTTGCTGTAGACGTGTCAACAGATTTCGCCTGAATACACTGGTTGCAGCTTTCTGAGCTTCTGCCTATTTACAGTAGTGCAAAGGATTATTCACCATTTAATAATAATGAAAAAGGGTTTCCACAGAGGCTGATTTCATACTGTGTGTTTTTGCAAACAACAGCAGCTGCAACAACAACAACAACAGGTTCATGAGAAACAGCTTATGTTTTCACGAGGTCACAAGTTAATAAGCAACAAAAGAAATACTTACCTGAACTACAGCATAACACATGCGGCCAGCATCTTTACAGAATGAGAGGTCTTTAAGTGACTGTTCTACAATGGCGTTGGACAGCTTCTCCAAATCAACTGTCTTGGGATCTGTGAAGAAGTGGTGTCAAATAAAGAATTTAGTTGTTTTAAAATTCTTAGCCTGCAGACCTAAGCACATGGTACGCTTCTTCAAAATCGTGCCAGTGCATTTTAATGAACTATCAGAGAAAGTCAGGCAAAGTTTGCATACCGAAAATTGCTTTTTGAAGCATAGTCTGAGTTACCACATCAAGAGCCGTCCATGCAGAATCCATGCTGCTCGGAATTAGAAATAATATAAGGTAATCGGGACAGGGAAGCGATAACCAAATTGATTTATTTACCAAATAAACATAAAATCATTTGCACTGCATGATAACAAAACAGAACAGGACAAGGTTCGCTAGCGTGCATTGGCCATCTTGCTGAAATCGCTGTGCTCAATATTTTTTGTCAGTTTTCAACTTAGCACAAATTCTAGCTTCGTTGAAAAATGAATTTGTGTCCAAACATTACGGTAAGATGCATTTTCAATATCACTCCCTTACTCCAAACGATCCTCGCGCTTGTTTGATTCGTTTCCTGATGGCGTGGGACTGCACTGCGCATGCGCTTTTGGACATGCCTCCGAATTCCATTATTTTGGTGGATGTCAACACTAATATCATGCACCAGCATGGCTTGCATTATCTTATCATTATGGTCTTAAAATTAATTTGTATTATTACAAGTATTATTAAATATTTACACAGGTTCTGTAAACTATTTATATAAATCACAATATTGCTGGTTATGTGTTTGGTTCTTAAAAAAATTATGTTGCAAGTTGTCACTAGGGGGCGACAAAGTAACAAGTATAAACCTATAAACATGTAGACGAGACGGGGAAAGAGTCTGTCGAATTGTCATAATGACGGTATAATGAAATTGACAATGAACATTTTATGCTACTTTGTGTTTATATGATTTACATGTTGCTCCAGTAAACAAATTCTGACACCCATTCACTCTATAGATCATGGTATAGAACCAGAGAGTATTC
>NC_133372.1:20684867-20728703 GCF_049309525.1 Garra rufa | reverse complement strand
ATATATATATATATATATATATATATATATATATATATAATATTATTATTATTATTATTATTTATTTTTTATTTTTTTGCTGTACTTTGGATCAAATAAATGCAGGCTGAAACATCTTTAAAAAAAAACAAATCTTACTGTTCAAAAACTTTTGACTGGTAGTGTAAGAATAACACTTTTAAGTTTAAGACAATCTCAGTGTTTAAAATGAACACTTTGAAATCACTACTTTTCAGGCCTTACTAATCTGGATTCAAACTCAAGCAAGTCAGCAGAAAGGAATACAAAAGAAGCTCAAAGCAATCAGTGGATTTCTTCACAAGTAAGATTACAAGACTGCTGGACATTTACGTTCAACATGCCTAGAAAATCTGCATCGTATCATATTTGATATGTACTCTTAAAATTATTATTATTATTTTGTGACAGACTTCCAAACCAGTGATTGACCTACTTGGCAACTCTGCTCCCTTCAATCCTCTCTTCTCAACAGCGCCACCTGTCTCTGAAGCTACCTCAATCTTTGAAAACTCCCTTCAGCAGGGCTGCAAAGATTTAGCCATGCTGGACTTGGACAAGGCTAGGTAGAGTGAATTAAATAAAGTATAATTAGTAAAGTAGAAATAGTCATCACACTCTATAAGCAACCATTTTCAACTGTGATAATAATAAGAGAGGTTTCTTGATCACCAAATCAGCATATTAGAATTGTGACACTGAAAACTGGAGTAATGGCTGCTGAAAATTCAGCTTTCTCATTATAGGAATAAACATTTTTAAATATATTCTAGTGTATAGGACTGATGCCATTGGTAATTGCGAGTTGTTCGCAGATGAAGCATTTTAATAATAGCATTCATGCATGGAAGGATGGAGCACAGCGTGCACATTCTATTATTAGATCCTTTAATTATGATCAAAGTGCTGCTAGTGGAATGGCTCATTTGTTTTAAACACAACTAATTGTTTGTTATTTCTGTATGAAGCAGCCAGTCGGATTATTCAAGCTTGGGTAGCAGAGAACTTAGAGCTGGAGGAGAGAACATCCATCCTGCATTAACCATATTCAGTTTGCCCGCTGAAATAGCACCATTGCCTTCTGCTTTAACCTCTGCCAAACCTCAGAGCTTTGCACCGGACAGCCCTCTCTTCAGATCCCTCTCTCCTACCTTACCCAACAGTCAGTCACCCTCAGGCTCAGATGTCTCCCTGAGCAGTGTCTTTGTCCCGCTTGAGGCTATCAAACCAAGTAAGGCCAATAAATGAATGTGGATGTTGTTGATAAAAGCTTTCTTTTGTTCTGATATTAGAGAACTATGTCAGTTTTTCCACATTAATTACTTGCCTGTTAGGCTTAGTGGTATGTTTTTACTTTTATCTTTTCACAGGTAAAGAGTGCCCAGTAACAGCCTATGATAAGGATGGTGTTCGTGTGTTGTTGCACTTTGCTACTGACCACCCGCCTGGTCGCCCTGATGTACTGGTGATTGTGGTGTCCATGCTGAACGCAGCACCACTGTTTGTGAGGAACGTGGTGCTTCAGGTTGCTGTGCCAAAGGTGAGAAACACAGAATGTTCTGCTGAAGTTTTAACAATAGTAGTTTTACATATGTAAACCTGGACTACAAAACCAGTATTAAGTAGCACAAGTATATTTGTAGTAATAGCCAAAAATACATTGTATTGGTCAAAATTATCAACTTTTCTTTTATGCCAGAAATAGGCTATTAAGTAAAGATCTTTAGTAAATTTTCTACCATAAATATATCAAAACATATTTTTTGATTAGTAAGATGCATTGCTAAGAACTTCATTTGGACAACTTTAAAGGCTATTTTCTCAATATTTTGATTTTTTTTTTTTGCATCCTTAGATTTTCAAATATTTGTACCTCAAATATTCATTCAGCTTTCAGATAATGTGTAAATCTCATTTTCTCAATCTCATCTCAAAAAATGGACTCTTATGACTGGTTTTGTGGTCCAGGGTCACATATATCATTTAAATTGGTCCTACCAGTACACAGTTATTGTTTTGTGATAGATAAGCATTTTTACTCTATGGATTTTTTGGCAACTCCATAGATTCATTTCTGAAAAGCTTTTGGTTTCACATGTTTTCTTTTTTCTTCATTCATTTTTGTTTTCTCTATAATTTGTGATTGACAGTCTATGAGGGTGAAGCTGCAGCCCCCTTCTGGAACAGAAATGGCCCCCTTTAACCCCTTCATGCCCCCCAGTTCCATCACTCAGATCATGCTGCTGGCTAACCCACTGAAGGTAAAGAAAGACATACACAACACACACTTGTTTACTTAACTATCAAAATGAGGACACTCCATAAACTTCAGTTTTTACATATAATTAGTTATAAATACTAAAACCTAACCCTAAACTTAAAATAAACTTAAAGGAAAAAAGAAGTAAAGTTGTTAGACTTTACACTAATGTATCAAAACCTGTTTCCGCCAGTGAATATAAAATAAAAAAGGCAGTTTTGTCCTTTTATCTCACAATTCTGATTTTTTTTCTCAGAATTGCAAGAAATAAAGTAACAATTGCTAGATAACTCAAAACTTCTACAATATTGAGTTTGTTCTCGCAATTCTGACTTTTTTTTTCTCAAAATGGTGAGATATAACTGATTGAACAACTGCAAGTCTAGTTTTGAGGGGAAAAAAGACTGATATGTTCTCAGAATTGCAAGTTTATATCACAATTCAGAGAAATGGAATCACAATTGCATGATATAAACTTGCAATTGCGAGTTAAAATGTCAGAATTGCAAGACATAAACTTGTAATTCTGAGAAATAAAGTGAGTTTGTAGCTTGCAATTCTGACTTTATTTCTCAGAAATGCGAGTTTATATCTTGCAAATCTAACTTTATAAAGTGAGTTTGTAGCTTGCAATTCTGACTTTATTTCTCAGAATTGCAAGTTTATATCTTGCAAATCTAACTTTATAACACAGTTGTGAGTTAATAAGTCAGAATTGTGATATATAAACTTGCAATTTTAAGAACATTTTAGTCTTTTTTTCCCCTCAGAAATAGACTTTATAACAAGTGCAAGTTTATATCTCACCATTCTAAGAAAAAAATCTGAATTGCGACAAAAAAAGTCCAAATTGTGAGTTTTTATCTAGCAATTCGGACTTTATTTCTTGTAATTGTGAGTTTGTATACGTGCAATTCTGACTTTATTTCTCAGCATTGTGAGTTTATATTTTGTAAATCTAACTTTATAACACAGTTGTGAGTTAATGAGTCAGAATTGTGATATATAAACTCATATTAGAACATATTAGTCTTTTTCCCCTCAAAAATGGACTTTATGGAGCCAAAATTTTGAGTTTATATCTTGCATTTCTGACTGTATAACTTGTAATTGTGAGTTTATATCTAATAATCCTTTGTTAAAAAAATGGTGGAAACAGGCCTCCATACTAATGTCTAATCTAGGAAAACAAAATAAATCAATAAATGAGGAAATGCGTTTTGTTTAAAACAATATTGGGTCACACCATATTTGTATCTTTTAAAACTGTTAACTTATAGTGCCTTTATATGGGATTAAATATTTGTAATGTTTTTCATCACTAAAAAGTCTGGGAAAATGTTTGTCACCATATTTTGAGAATGACTCAATTGCTAAACCCAGCAATATTTTGCGTGAGTGGGATTAACTTTTACTAGTGTCATTTGAAAAGTAACTGCTTTTGTGCTTACATGATACAATTTCTAGGATTAACTAAATGATTGTGTTAAATGTATTTGTGTTTCTTTTGCAGGAGAAAGTGAGAATGAGGTACAAGTTAACATTCATTCTTGGAGATCAACAGGTCACAGAGTCTGGAGAGATAGACAAGTTCCCTCCAGTGGAAAAATGGGGTCATTTATAGCTGTGTAAGCATTAATACTCATAAAGACAAGTGCATGGATGAGCCGTCAGCAGTGTCACAAAGAGGTTTTATGTCCAGGACGTTACCTTTGATACACTGGGTGGTAAATTTATGAATCCCAATCTCTGAGTAATCCAACAAATGTCTTGATGTATTGGTCTTGGTCATTAGATACTGTTGTCATTAATATAAACATGTTGCCTATGAGTGTTTGAGTCATAATGGGTCAGTTTATTGTTAGCCACAACTAAACTCTTCAACTCATACCTCACCCTAAAAGCAGTGGAGGGTAATGTGATAGCACTGGACATGTTACATCTTTTCTTTCAATCTATTTTCCTTGATGTAATGCATTATTTGTGTTTTTGTGCTTAGTGAATTCTATTGATGTTCTTCCTGAGTTTTACATATTTATTTCATTACTATTTATCAGATTTGTGATGTTTGACATGGTTGGCCTCACTGGTTCAATGCCAAATTTAAGTCGTTTTACATCAGATAACAGTAAGTCACAAAGTGTGTGAAAGATGGTGTAAAGTATTAGTTTCACTTTATTTCCTTTTTTACACATTTGGAAGGAATCACTTATGTACAGTCTTTTTATCATTTCTGTCTTTTTGTATATAATTGGAAAGGAAGCTGTTTTGATGTTTTAAAAGGACAAACTTTACATTTTTGGGTTATTAAAGATGCCATTATTTATATTCTAAGCTTTGACTGTTAAAATTTGTTTGCAGTGAATGGAATGAAAGTCTTATGGAAAGAATGAAATACTTTATTTTTCATTTTTTTTTTGTTTTACTGGATGTGTCTAGTAGTGTATTTTACTTGTGTGTGTGTGTGTGTGTGTGTGTGTGTGTGTGTGTGTGTGTGTGTGTGTGTGTGTGTGTGTAAGAGAGAGAGATGGGCAAAATCATAAATAAAATTTACTAAATTATTTCAAATTAGAGCTTAACAAATCTTCCAATTATGCTGCTGTTTTTCAGATTTTAAAGTAAAATCTACAGTTGAACGCAATGTATACTGTTTTAAAGACAAATAAATATATTGTTTTGAACAATTCTCTGAATTTTACATAGTGGTATAATGCTGGTTGTTTTCTGTTTTGTCTAATTATGCAAACTCACCTTTGCTGGTGATAGACCTCCCTGATTTTGTCTATCTATAGACGTTTTTCCTGAACACAGAAGTAAGTCCGACTCTTAACTGAAAGAATGCTTTGCATTTCCGGTCTGCATTTATTTCTAGTCAAATTAGGGTATATTCCGAGCTAATAAACTAATGTTAAACCTATTAAAATGTTTTAAAAAGCACATGGCTCCATAGCGCCATCACTTGGCAATGACCGTCATTTGCCAGTGCCTCACTTTAATGAGTGTGTAGATGACACGAAGCAGCAGACGTTAGCTACATTAAAAACAGATGGACGCTATTTGAATGGGTTCCTATGGAAACCGGAACAGAAAAGCATTCAATCTGACGTTCGAATTCGTAATGGCGCTCTCATCGTTTACTCAGGAAAAGGGTCTGTAACAGGGAGGAGAAGGGTCAGTAACATTACATAGATAGGACTCCGGAAATGGACTCTTTTAAATGTCGTCATGTCCGGCGGCATTACGCGCGTCTTGTGTGTCTGAGAGATAGAAGCAGTCATGGCAGACGAGAAGCCAAAGGTACGTTTGTAAAGGTCTTTATAAATGTTTTATTTAGCACCATAATTCCTTGATAAATGATTAATGGGTACCATTTATAAGGAACATTTTTTTTCCTTTCTCTCATTTATTGCCCAGCGAGTGAAATGTTGATGGTGTTTCATGAAGCTAACACGCTAATTATCTAGTTCGCTAGTGTGGCTCGCACCTCATACAAACAGCAAGTGATAATACAAAACTTTAAAAGAGTAAGCGAAGCACTGTACCAGTGCAGTTTCACGCGAGCTCAACAACTGTTCGCGCGCAAAGCGCTGGTCTCCCGCGAACAAATAAGTTAATCAGTGCCGTTTCAGTGATTTGTTGATTTAAACTTCTGCGGTTTATAACGGCCCTATTTTGTGGTTTTGCAGTGTATATCATCGTGTCTGTTCAGATTTACTCGAGTTTCTTGTAGTTGTAACTGCTAAATCGTGGCCATCTGTGGAGTATAATGTGAATCTGAGTTTGCTTTAAGTGTATTGTGTGCTGTAAACAAATTACTTAATTTTAAATACCTAATTCATCTGTGTTGTGGTGTCACTATCATGTGAAACTGGTTATAGGCTATTGTTCAATGCATATCTTGCTTTAAATGGCTTAGATTTTGGAGGGCAGTGTATTATTTTAGATGGGTGAAAGTGCAGAGCACTTGTTTGCTAAATGGAAAAAACTTTATTTAGCATTGTTTATGGTTGTTCGGGTATTTTTCCCATTGTTCAAGAATTATTCATAACTGCTTTTTCATTTTTTTTTATTTCAGGAGGGTGTGAAAACAGAGAATGACCACATAAATCTGAAAGTAGCCGGACAGGATGGCTCAGTGGTTCAGTTTAAAATCAAGAGGCACACACCCCTCAACAAACTGATGAAAGCATATTGTGAAAGACAGGTACATGTTTTTTATACACACCCTTTTGTATCATTTACCATCCCTGACAAAAATAATTGTCCTTTGTTTAGGTGCACAGAACTATGATGTGTGTACTTCACAATATTTTGGTTGCAAAATAAGCAACTTATAAATTTGGATAAACATCTCAGCTGTATGTAAATGCAGCAAATGAGTTTGTTTGCTCAACATTTAAGTAGTGTGTTTCAGTATCCACTGTAAGCTAGTTCAATATTACATTATCAGATTTTCATCTAAAACTCTCTACCTCCCCCAGCTTCACCTGTTTTGGTCTTCAATGAGGGATATTATGTATATTGCAGGGTTTGTTCAAGGTGCTTGAATTTGACTTTTTTAAATTTAAGGACTGGAAAACCCTTGTAAATAGCAATATTCCTGAAGAGGTACTTGTAAAGTGCTTGAATTATTAAAAAGACAATGTATCCATGAAATGAGTGTTTAATTGTTTCAATAAGCACATGTCTTTCTCTCAAAATTCTCACAATTCAGAAAACTCTATATTTTCTCTTCTTTCAATTAATGTCATAAAACTAGCAAGCTAAGCCAGTTGTAATACTGACAGAGTCGTGTAAACATGGCTGAAGACGCGAAAAGAGGAACCGATAAACCAAATCAATTAATTCATTTACGCTGGATCCACTCCGATTAATTCAAACTCTTGACTTTGATCATTTATTTTAAGTGATTCACTAGCAAAAAACATATCAAATTAAAAGAGCCATTAATTTTCTCAAAGTTGTCCAAGATCGTTGGAACAAAAACGGGTCTCTGTAGCACATAAGGTTCACTTTTTGTTTCTTACTCTTAAGTCTCAGAGCTTAGGGCTAATACAAATCTGTGGAAAGCCTGCTTTGTGTTACATCTGTACATCATGAGTAATGTAAGATTTTCACCAGATTTCAGCTCTCTAACCAGTGCTATTTGGAACTCAATTTACTTCCAATTTAAAGAGTTGATCATTTATAAGGACTTCAGTTTTAAGTCTAAGGAACAAGATCTTTATAAATGTGTTCCAAGAATCTACGACCACACTCTTAAAAATAATGGTGCTTCATGATGCCATAGAAGAACCTTTTTTGTCTAAATGGTTCCATAAAGAACCTTTAACATCTGAAGAAACTTTCACAAAAGGTTCTTTGTGGTGAAAGTAGTTTTTTCAGATTATAAAAAGATAAGAAAGAGATGGTTCTTTAAAGAACCTTTGACTGAATGGTTCTTTGTGGAACCAAAAATGGTTCTTCTATGGCATCGCTTGAAGAACCGTATAAAGCACCTTTATCTTTAAGAGTGCATCCTCAGCCGAGATTAAGTTTCTGTAAACATCTACAGCATTACACTGGTTAAAACAATAAAAAAAATGTTTTAAATAAAAAAAAGTTCCTAGGTAGCAAGGAAGCAGGAAGTGTATACAGTGAAAACTTAAAGGCCGTCATTATAAGTATAGTGAAAGAAAAGAAAGTGTTGAAAATTGTTGGCAATTTGGCATAAATGTAAATTCAGAGGCATTCAACAGTTTGCTGTTTTGAAGACCGGGTTCTCCAAACCAGTCCCTGGAGATCTACTGTCCTGCAGATTTCAGTTTCAACACCAATTAAACACACCTTAACCAGTCAATGTGTTCAGGGTTCCTTGATAATTACAGGTAGGTGTGTTGGAGCAGCGTTGGACCTCCCTGTTTTAAGATAAAACATATTTAATGTTAAAAGTAGGATCTGTAATTTCAAAGCCAGACATTCTATACATGTAAGTTTTTGAGGAATCACTGGGTGCGTTTTGGTGGACACATGCAATACTGTATTGGAGGTAATGCTATTGAAGATGCTTTACCTAACTCTCAGGGGTCTATTTTATCCGTTTTGAACAGGGGCTATCAATGCGGCAGATTCGGTTCCGGTTTGATGGGCAGCCAATTAATGAGACTGACACACCAGCTCAGGTACAGCTCACTGATATAACCAGTTCTGAATGTCACCGGCCTGACATTTGTGTATGCTATAATGTCTGATTTATTTATTTCCAGTTGGAAATGGAGGATGAGGATACAATTGACGTATTTCAGCAACAGACGGGAGGCCTGATGTAAATAACTACCTCTGCCCTCCGTCACCACAGTCCTTCCTGTTTCCTGTTTTTTTTTTTTTTTCTCTCTTTAAAAGTTTAGGCTGACCTTCCTCCACATTGCCAAAACCTTGCTAAAATATCTGCTTTCTCAATTCAGTTGAATGGTGTTATATTTTAGTATTACATCATATGTGGACCTAAGTTGGTCAAGACTAATATGCTTTTTTTTTTGATCAGTGATCAGATTTTTTTTATTTGGGGGGGTTGGTAGATAGAAGTTTGGTCAGTGTCAGTGCTCAAGTACTGTTTTGTTTGCTCAGAGCCATTGGGCTTTTTATATATATATTTTATATGTTGATGTGTTTCTCTTTTGTACTCAGGCCAATTTTATTCAGTAACTTGTGTTGTGAATTGAAATGTTGATAAGATTTTGTGTTGGAATAAAACTGTTTTACAAAACAACTTGAGGCAAATCTTTTGTTGCTTTTGGATCTTTTTTTTTTTTTTTTTTAATAACACATTGTTTCCCTTAATGGAACTAACATTTGTGACCCTTGAACACAAAACCAGTCATAAGTAGCACAGGTATTTTTGTAGCAATAGCCAGCAATACCTTGTATGGGTCAAAAAAAAAAAAATCTTTTATGCCAAAAATCATTAGGATAAGTAAAAAAATCATGTTCCATGAAGCTATTTTGTAAATTTCCTACCATAAATATATCAAATTTATTTTTGATTATTAATAAAGCATTAAGAACTTAATTTGGCAATTTTTCTCAATATTTTTTTTGCAGATTTTTAAATAGTTGTATCTCAGCCAAATATTGGGGCTTTTATATTGCATGAAATTAGCTGTCGCAAAACAAATGTTTACAACACAATAATTGCTGGTTACATGATTTTATTGTAACATGGATGATCATTAACTAGTTTTTTGACTGTTGTTTATGAGTGCCGTGTTTGTCCCGAGCAGTTAAATAGCCTGCTGTTCTTCAAAAAAATATTCCAGGTCCTGCTCATTGTTTGCTATTTCCCTTGCCAGCAGTAACTCATTTTGGTTCTACTTTCAAAATAGTTAAATACAACCCCAATTTGAGAAAAATTGGGAATTAAGAATGTTATCTGTCCTCTTTAACCTTTATTTAACTGACTAAAGTACAAAGAAAACATTTCTGATGTTTTCAGTGGCCGACTTTTATTTTGTGTTTTTGTAAATACAACCAAATTTAGATTTTCATGGCTGCAACATATTCCAAAAAGGTTGAGACATTTGTCGCTGATGAAAGTCTGAATGGTCCTTTTGGTCTTTGGTACTGAGAACTCAATGTCCATTTTTCCCAGAAACAAGCTGAAACGTGGACTCGTCTGACCACAGCACACATCGTTGCCATCGTCTTTTTGACTATCTGAGATGTGCTCTGGCCCAGAGAACTCCATTGCATAGAATTAAAGTATAGCTTTCTGCTAGATTAACAGAAATTCAAGTTGCATTTATTGACACAGCTGCAGAATGTGTTAAGGGACAGCAGTTTTCCGAATTACTCCTGAGCCCACGTGGCTATATTTACCACCGCAGCATGATGGTTTCTTATGCAATGTGATCTGAGGGCTCAAAGTTCATGCACATTCACTTTGTCTTGCCCTACACAGACTGACATTTCTCTGGATTCCTGGAATCTTTTCACAATATTATGTGTGGTAGTTGGTGAAAGACCTAAATTCTTTGTGATTTTCTATTAAGAAATGTGATTTTTGAGAAGTTTTGATAATGACACAAATATTAGTTTTCACAAAGTTTGCTGCTCAACTGCATTTAGATCTTTGTTTCAGTTGTTTCTGTGATGTACTGAAATATAATTACAAGCACTTCATACGTTTCAAAGGCTTTTATCGACAATTACATGACATTTATGCAAAGAGTCAGTATTTGCAGTGTTGGCCCTTCTTTTTCGGCACTTGTTTTTTATTCACAGTCTTGACCGCAAATGTTTGTGACTTGTTTTTATTTTTTTATTTGTTATGTACTATAAACAGGCTCGTTTATTCATGAAATCAATTACTATCTTTGTTCAAAAACGGCATTAAATTAAAAGGGTTTTTGTGGGGTCTGTCATACTATATACAGCAAAATTTAAGTGCTTCCATTAGGCTATTTTTTTACGAAGCTGTAAACTCTGACGGCATGCAATCAGTTGACGAACACCCATTCATATATAGACTGTTATTCAATTCAATATGTATAAAATTGTTTTATTGATAAATTTTGTGTTTTCCCTGTTTTATTCGTTCAATATTCTGAAACAGGTGCCATTGTGTTTAAAAAAAAAAAAAAAAAATCAAGAAAGATTCCAACCCGCCAAAATGTGAGATAAATCCAGCCCTGTACAGTACATGATACTGATTTTTGTTGCCAAATTGGTTTGGAAGAGTGGTTGAATAAACAATTAAACTAAACTTGTATGCCTGTATGACTGAAAATTTAATTGATCACTGAGAGCATTGACTTGGTATGATGTTAGTTCAATAGAAAAAATGAAATTTTTAAAAATAGCTTAGATGTAGTAAACTACTTTGGCCATGTTGCTGTAGCTTAGCTTGCTACATTATCCAAGGCTGTAGCTTTAGTGTAGTTAAGCTTCATTTAATGAAGAGTAACTGTTAGCTTAGTTCACTACATTTTCCAAGTAGCTTGCCCAACACTGATTATCATATGTACACATGTTGCAGCAATATGGGGGAGTAGCTGACAGATGTGGCTTTATTGTATTAAAATGTCAGCTTTCTAATACAAACAGTCTCTGAGAAACTAAAGGAAATGCAAAAAGTGTTGCCACTGTCCCCACTCTCCCCTATTTTAGTCAACTAAATAAAGGTGAAGGAGAATGAAAAAATGACATTCATTTTATGGAATTGGGGTTGTATTACCCATACTATAGAAATAAATATAGTTTACCGTCATCGTGTTTGCCTTTTTAAGCACTAGTGAATGTGTAGTCATATTGTTGTTGTAGTAGTTTTACAACTCCTTCAATTGTCGACAGGATTTAAGCTAAACTCATGACTACGGGTGCATTTTCACAAAAACAGTTTGCTGACTGGCGCCGCTCCAGTGGTGAATCTGCAGAAGTGCAGCACTAATCGCGTCTAATGGGCGTGTACAGGAGCGCAGAATCAGCACCAAGAGACTGATGACCTGAGCAGGAGACGCTCTTTGTGGCTTGATGACAATAATCTGTCGAATATAGTTTGGGAAAAGCCGTGAACAGAAGCTTTGATTGCACAAGATGACGACCACGACCAATTTTCAAGGCATGGATCCGACCGCAAGGAACAGCTCCAGGTGCTGATAGATTTTTATAGGAAGATGATATCGCTCAAGCGCTTTAGGTTGTAGCAAACAGCAAATTATTTAACAGTTGTAATGTCTAGTAGCTAAACGAAATTGGTGTAAAAACGGGTGGCAATGCTGATGAGAAATGAGCACCATCTTGGGTACAATATTGGGTACAAATATGGGTACAAATATTGCGTTTTGGTGATCAAATTTACGCACTACCTCAAATGCAAAGTTTGTTGGATATTAAAAACCGTTAAAAGCATTTTCTGTTTTATAAATGCCAGTTTAACATGTGCATCCTTCGGCAGTGTCTTAAAATCTTGTTAGCTGCCTATCTAGAAGTCTCTTTGGGCGGGATACCAGAAACGCGTGCTGCATTTTTGAGGCATCACTGTCGCTTTTCAAGACAGCTAAATGTATATTATAATGCTCCAAAATGCTGCCTAGACAGGCAACTCGCTAGGCTTTGTTACACGGCCTTTAATTGCAGCATTTACAAATGGACAGCCCATAATTAATGACATAATTGATATGTTATTAACACAGCCTCTTTAGTGCATTATATCAGTCGTTTGTATATCTGAAACCAGTCCCTCTCCAGGTTTTCATAGTACGGGAGAATGCTGGAGCGCGTGTGTGTGTGTATTTAAGGTTTGGGTGCGGTTCAGTTGGTGTAGTAAAGAATTTTATTACGCTCCCAGTTCTATCCGTTGTATCGTTTCGTTAACTGAATGCACTAATGATGTGCACATTATCAGTTTATCAGTCGTTTGTTCTATTAGTCAGACTGATGGAGGGAGGTGTCAGCATGCAGTTTCAGCTCAGTTCATTTAAGCTGTATTGGCATGAATGTTAAATAACAGTATGATAAATATTTTTGACTTCCAGAATATAATTAAGCTGAATGAAGAAAATTAAATCAAACAATACATGTACATGAGTAATTAAGACATATTTACATTATACATAGGCCTATTTTTTATCTATTTTTTGCACAATTATATTTGGATGAAAATACCTCTAAAGGAATTAAAAGGACCTTTAAGAATTATATAATCGTAAATTAGGATAAAATCATATGGTGCTCACATGAGATGGAGACTCTAGTTTATTTCGTAAAGAAGCTGTTTTATTCACCCCTCACTGGTCTTTTATTTTGTCCAAAAAACAATGCACTGTGTTAGTGTATACATACACACATGTGTATTTATTTATTTACTGTGTGTGTGTGTGTGTGTGTGTGTGTGTGTGTGTGTGTGTGTGTGTGTGTGTGTGTGTTCAAGTATAACAGTATTGGTTTAAATTATTCTACAAGAGTGTATATTTTTAGTCCTTAGAAGCCAAACATAAAAGCTGACAGGAAATGAACTGGAAACCATCAACAAAAGCAATGAACTTTTAAAATAAAAGTAAACAAGTTGCGTAACTAAATGATCAAATGAAAGCAAACTAGTTATCAGTTACAAAAGTTACATTTATGACAGCATATTATGTTAAAGTATCTTTGTTTTCCATCCCAGAGTGCTGCGTCCACCAGGTGGGGGTTCGAACATCTGCTTTGGCACAGATGAAGAGAAACCTGTGAAAAAATACAAAATGGCATCTAGTATATTTGCTGAACCTGAGGACCCTCATGCCCATCGAAGGAACAATCCACCAGGTGATTTTTTTTTCCATGAGTGTTATCTTAACTTTCACCTTTTTAATTGAATGCTTCTAAATAGTGTCATTCCCTTGCCTTTAAGTTGGCTGAACTTTAGAGAAAACGGATGAGAATCATATGTTCAGTGTGTACTTCTTCAAATCTCATACTTTTCAGAGATAAACGCCGGTAACTTGTGATATTGAGCAAACAAATGCAGTTTCAGTTCCACATTAAAAAACTTGCTAGGTCTTGCTAATTCGTAAACACAAAAGGCACAATGTGCTTAAAATGCTGATAGCTAATTTTTGCTGGGGTTTTCATGTACATTTAGTTACATATGTTGACAGGTTGCCATGTAAGATAAGAAATTCAGACTCTTTTTTTGTGCTTTTCAAAAAACACTAAATGACAATTACCAGTGTTGAGGGTAACATATTACAAGTAACGCGAGTTACGTAATCAGATTACTTTTTTCAAGTGACTAATAAAGTAACGTGTTACTTTTTAATATACAAGAAAATATCTGATGTACTTTTCCAAATAAGTTACACCAGTTACTTTGTTTTCCCATTTATTAACTGACAACTCTCTGGTTGCCATGTTGAGAGAAATCTGGAGTAAATCCAGAGGCAGTTTACTGTAGTTCTAGATTAAATGTGAACATGCAGTTACTTATGTTACTTGGACAAAAACAGATTCAGTATTTATCTAAATGAATAAAGAACAGTGAAATACAAGCTCAGAATATGACACAATTCTGCAATAATTAAGTGGTAAATAGCAAATCCTTTATGCATTGAATCCCATTTTATTAATCAATGTCTTTGCTGCTAAGCTTTAATTATCAAATTCAATCATACTAATAAGCAAACATTACTTTAGATAAACTAACATTTGTGTAACAACTTCTTTTGCATTCTGCTGTACAGACATGAATTTACTTTTCCTTCAGCCTAAGGCACATTCATTTCTCTTTTTAGTGTGAAAGGGCTTTTACATTTACCAAAAATAGAACTTTTATATATATATATATATATATATATAAGTTCTATTTTTGGTAAAAAAAAAAAAAATATATATATATATAAATATATATATATTTATATATATATATATATATATATATATATATATATATATATATAAACAAGCAAGCCCAGCCCAGATTTGAAAAGTAAAGCAAAAGTAACTTAACACATTACTTTCCAAAAAGTAACGTAACTAGTTACTTTTATAGGGAGTAACGCAATATTGTAATGGATTACTTTTAAAAGAAACTTTCCCCAACTCTGACAATAATATTTGTGATTTGAAAGACAAAGCATGCAGTTTGCAATATAGCTTCAGGTAAAGTAATACTTACTTAAATGTATTAGTGTATTTTATTCATAACAATAAATAAAATACAACTTGTAGCTTAAACATCTGGGATGTAGGTATTCACTATTGTTCATAACATCAATAAACAGGAACTTTTATTTGTTTTAAAGGTGGGAAGCCTACAGGTGTGTTGTGTGGAGAGCCATCTGCCCCTCTCAGAAGATGTACTGCCCAACCAGCCAACCAAAGTAACACCACAGTCGAAAATAACGTACCTGTGGTAAGAAATGAAGACAATTTCATTACTGAGTGAAAACTAATTTGTGACCTTGGATAGACTTTTATACTGACTTTCATACTTTTATATTTAATTATTGCTGAGAATGTGCTTTATTTTTGCATAGAATGGTGAGGAAGACACAATCACTGTTGGTGAGTGTTCTGATTCTTCATATATTTGCATCAGTGACATGACTTTTTTCTTGAATCTGTTAATTTATTCAAAACGTACAGTTGCAATCGAAATTTATTAACCCCCCAGAGACTGCAGTACTTTACAAATACAAGATTTTCTGAACATCCAGGACTTGTGCATCTATAACAGATTACTGGCATATTCAAAGTGATAATATAATATAATGTAATATTTTTGGGTTCTAGGAATTTTTAATGACACATCTATGTTATAATTATTCAACCCCTATTCAGCATTGCTGTTTTTTAGTCACTTATTTGTATGGTGGGGAACAAAATTTTCTTGAAACACAATTATACCTTTAGAAACTCTTATTAGAAAACAGAATTAGCTTGAGCTGTTACACATACATACAGTTAGCCCGTGAATGTGCTGAGGTTGAGTAGCAAATATGGCAAAGTCAACAGAGCTCATACAAAAGCTATAGAAAAGAAACAATTGTATTACTTTAGAAAGTATAAGGCTATACGATTTCTAAAGAAATCCATTGAAAGTTCCTAGAGACACAGCTGGCAACCTTAGCTTAAAATGTGTTGTCCCAGAAAACTTTTGAGGGTGAGCACAATATCATAAAATGTTTGATCAGAGCAACTGAGTGAAAACCTGCAATGCACAGCCAAACACTTTCAAGATGAAATGCAGAGTATAAGATGAACATTGGCTTTTACTGTATGTTGGTGCATCTTGCCGAATGCCACTCTTGACCTAGAAGAACATACAACGCTGACTTGAATATACTAAAATTCATTTAGATAGACCTGTGGAGTTCTGGAAGAATGTTTTATGGAGTGATGTGACCAAAACTCAAATATTTCAACTTATTAGCAGAAGAACACCATCTTCATAGTCAAGAGCTGGACCAGTCCTGTTACGGAGGTGTTTTAGTGTTGCAGGAAGTGAAAATCATGAATTCTTTGAAGTATCACGCCATTTTGGCAAAAATTGTGATACCTTTGGTGCAAAGACTGAAGCTAATAATTATTGAACTTTCCTGCTAGACAATCAACCCAAAGTATACATCCAAATCTACTTATGCTTGGTTTAGGGATCAGTCATAAAATGTTGAGTGGCCTGTTAAGTCTTCAGATTCAAATACCAAAGATTATCGGTCATCCGAAATTTTATTTTTCAGGTGAGGAATGGGCTAAGATTGCAGTAGAGAGGTGACAGAAGCACCTCCAAGCAGCATTTATTGGTGGTTTAAAAAATTCTGCACCAAATTTGACTTTTGGGGGTAAAATAATTTTGAACATTTGGAGCATGTGTGCCCAAACTAAGTCCTGGAGGGCCGGTGTCCTACAGAGTTTAACTCAAACCTCAATTAGACACACCTGAACCAGCTAATCAAGCTTTTACTAGGCATACTATAAACTTCCCGGCAGGTGTTTCAAGGCAAGTTGGATCTAAACTCTGCAGAACACCGGCCCTCCAGGACCAAGTTTGGGCACCCCTGATTTAGAGCCATTTTTTTTTCATTATTAATCAACTTACATTCTCAGAATTACTCAAATGTGTTTTAATTAACTTTCTCTAATGGTGTACTGGTGCCTTTGTTGAATTATTTTTTACAAAATTTTGTTCTCTGCAGCTAAATGTCTTGCAGGTCAAGGGTGTTGAATAATTTCAATTGCAACTGTACAGTATTCAGGTATGTGCCAAAAAATTAGAATATCGAGAAAAAGTCCATTTATTTAAATATTTTGTTTTAAATAGTGAAACTTGTATGTTATATTAGTTCACTACACACAGAGTGAAATATTTCAAGCCTTTATTTGTTTCAATTTTGATGATTATGGATTAAAGACAAAAAATAAATAAATAAATAAAAATCCAGTATTTCACAAATGTGTGGCATGGAGGTGATCAGCCTTTGACAAAGGTGAGGTGTTACGGTACCCAAAGTTGCTTTGATAGTGGCCTTCAGCTCGTCTCCATTTCGGGGTCTCTGTTCCCTCATCTTCCTTTTGACAATACCCCATAGATTTTCAATGGGGTTTAAGTCAGGCGAGTTTGCCGGCCAGTCAAGTACAGTTATTCCATGGCTATTAAACCAGGTCCTGGTGGTTTTGGCTTTGTGGGCAAGTGCCAAATCCTGCTGGAAAATAAAATCATCATCTCCAAAAAGCTTGTCGGCAGCAGGAAGCATGAAGTGCTCAAAAATTTCCTGGTAGACAGCTGCGTTGACTGTGGACTTGATAAAAGACAATGGACCCACACCAGCAGATGACATGCTCCCCAAACCATCAGTGACTGTGGAAACTTCACACTGGACTTTAAGCAGCTTGACTTTTGTGCCTCTCCAGTCTTCCTCCAAACTCTGCGACCTTAATTTCCAAATGAAATGCAAAATTTGCTTTCATCTGAAAACAGGACTTGGGACCACTGGGCAACAGACCAGTACTTTTTCTCCTTAGCCCAGTACAGACGCTTCTGACGTAGTTTTTTTTTTTTGGTTCAGGAGTGGCTTGACGCATGGAATTCTCCAGCTGTAGCCCATGTCATGCAGACATCTGTATGTGGTGGTTCTTGATGCACTGATACCAGCCTCAGTCCACTCCTCATGAAGCCCCCTCAGATTTCTGAACCTCCCTTGCTTGACAATCCTCTCAAGGCTACGGTCATCCCTGTCACTTGTGCACCTTTTCCGGCCACATTTTTCCCTTCCTCTTAACTCTCTGTTAATATACTTCGATACTGTGCTCTGTGGGCATCCAGCTTCTTTTGCAATTGCCTTTTGAGACTTTTCCTCCTTATGGAGGGTGTCAATGATGGTCTTCTGCACAACCGTCAACTCAGCAATTTTCCCCATGATTCTGAAGCCTACTAAGCCAGACTGAGGGACACAGGGAGCCTACAATGTTGAACTTTGTCATGATATTCTAATTTTGTGAAATTTTGTGTGGGTTTTTTATATTTAATCCATAATCATTAAAATAAAGGAACAATAAAGAAACAAATAAAGGCTTGAAATATTTAATTTTGTGTGTAGTAAACTAATATAACATACAAGTTTCACTTTTTTAACAAATTATAAAAAAAATGGACTTTACCCTCAATATTCTAATTTTTTGGCACATACCTGTATATACAGTAGATGACTTGAGCTTGATGAACTTGATGATCTTGAGCGTGTTTTTTTAATAAATTTTTATTTCATTGTGATCATTTTTGGAGGGCATAAAGAAACAAAATGTCAGTGTGATACTGTCATATCAAAACTCAAAGTAAACTTGCATGAACTAATATGCAGACCCTCTTCTCTTAACATATTGATTAATATGATCTTTTTATGACAAAGCAAGGCTAGTTCACACTAAATAGATTTTACGTTAGGCATCCTACACTTACCAACTTTGTAAATAGTTACAGAGGAAAACTGGCCATCAGTCACAACAGATTAGAAGTTTTGAAACATGTGCCTCGTTGCTATGAGAAGCCTGACAAATGACAACAATATGTGTTCTAAAATGGACTGAACATATCAAACATGTTTGAAATCCTCAGACTGCATGAAATCATAGTCTGACGCTAAAAAAGAGTCTGTGACTAATACACTATATGATTTTCTATGAAATCTGTGAACTCAAATCTGCAGACTGGCTCTGATTTTCGGCAACTTATCCAAACTCTAAATAGGGGGGAAATTGGGGCAAAAGTTGTGTTGAGTATTCCAGCCTTAACTCTTACCCTTGTGACAAATGGATGAATTGTCACGATCTGGGCTGTGGGGTTTTCCCTCAGCCACCTGAGGTCGCTGTTCCCTGCACTGCACTTCCTAATTGTTATCACCTGTTTAGATGTCATTATCACTCGTTACACTTAACACCTGCTCACTATTAAGGACTATAAGAACTCTCATTCCCCACTACTCATTCTGTCTGCATTGTCTTTAGTTTGTCATGTCAACTCTGTGTTTCTGAACCTAGGCCCAAGATCGTGTTCTCTGTTCTGTTTATTTTGTGTTCCAGTTTTGTGCCGTGCTTGGCTTTTTGATGCGTTTTTGTTTATTTAATAAAATCATCTCTTATCTGCACCTGGACCCAGACCTTGTTTTCTATTCCGTGACAGAATGCAGACAGCTACAGTGGGTCCAGCGGGGGAGATATCTTTTGAGGCGGCGTCGGCCGCTCGCTTTCAGACGATTTATGCCTGTCTAGAGGCGATGGACACCTATAGCGCTGAGGCTGCGCGGGAGCACCCCTACTTTGCGGCGAGGGCGGAGGCACTCTTCCGCGGGATCGCGGCCGCACGGAAGCGCGCTTGCGGGACTCCCGAGGCGGCGGTGTCCGCTTGCTCTGTCCCGGAGGAGGTGGTGACTCCTCGCTCTGTTCCTGACGCGGCAGAGACCGCTCATTCTGTTCCTGACGCGGCCGTGACCGCGCTCTCTGTTCCTGACGCGGCCGTGACCGCGCTCTCTGTTCCTGACGCGGCGGTGACCGCGCTCTCTGTTCCTGACGCAGCGGTGACCGCGCTCTCTGTTCCTGACGCGGCCGTGACCGCGCTCTCTGTTCCTGACGCGGCGGTGACCGCGCTCTCTGTTCCGGACACGTCGGTGACCGCACTCTCTGTTCCTGACGCGGCCGTGACCGCCCTCTCTGTTCCTGACGCGGAGGTGACCGCGCTCTCTGTTCCAGACGCGGCGGTGACCGCGCTCTCTGTTCCTGACGCGGCGGTGACCGCGCTCTCTGTTCCTGACGCGGCCGTGACCGCCCTCTCTGTTCCTGACGCGGCGGTGACCGCGCTCTCTGTTCCTGACGCGGCCGTGACCGCCCTCTCTGTTCCTGACGCGGTGGTGACCGCGCTCTCTGTTCCGGACGCGGCGGTGACCGCGCTCTCTGTTCCTGACGCGGCGGTGACCGCGCTTTCTGTTCCGGACGCGGCGGTGACCGCGCTCTCTGTTCCGGACGCGGCGGTACCCTCTGACGTTCCTCTGGCGGCGAGGCCAGCTCACGTTCCTCTGCTGCACGTTCCTGGCCCGCCATCCCTCCCCCTGATTCACCTTCCCCCGTTCCTCCTCCCTCCAGACTGTTTTTGGCCTCAGGGAACATCTGGGAGCCGTTCCGTAGGGGAGGGGTAGTGTCACGATCTGGGCTGTGGGGTTTTCCCTCAGCCACCTGAGGTCGCTGTTCCCTGGACTGCACTTCCTAATTGTTATCACCTGTCTAGATGTCATTATCACTCGTTACACTTAACACCTGCTCACTATTAAGGACTATAAGAACTCTCATTCCCCACTACTCATTCTGTCTGCATTGTCTTTAGTTTGTCATGTCAACTCTGTGTTTCTGAACCTAGGCCCAAGATCGTGTTCTCTGTTCTGTTTATTTTGTGTTCCAGTTTTGTGCCGTGCTTGGCTTTTTGTTGCGTTTTTGTTTATTTAATAAAATCATCTCTTATCTGCACCTGGACCCAGACCTTGTTTTCTATTCCGTGACATGAATGACATAAAAAAACACTTTCTTTCCATATCTTTTTAGTGAAACTTGATTTTACTATCTTGTACTTAATATTATTATTATTATTATTATTATTATTATTATTATGTTCACAGATAGCACAGAAGAACCTCAACCTGTTCAGGAGCAGGATGATACATCAGCTCCACCTTGCCTCTCTGCAACAGAGCGTCCTCCAGCTGGGGTTTCTTCTGGCCGTAAAAACCCACCAGGGGGCAAATCCTCTCTTATTTTAGGCTAAAGATTTGCCTCTCTTAAGGATAAGATCTGGGCCTATGTGAAATGAGCATCTCAGAGTAAATGTGCTGTTCTGTGGTCAGTGCTCATCCTCTGCATAACTGTATTCATAAAATGACACAAAGAACAGATTAAGATCAGGACAGTTTAGACAGAGAAGTGTGCCACAAAGAGTTGTGATTTGTTCAAAGAATGTCTTTGAATGTTTGAAGTCTTGGACTTTCAGTCTTGCCTTGACTTGGATCAGACCCTGATCCCGGGTGTGCACTGCTACTCTCAGATACTGCAAACCATAGGCCAGAAATTGCCATCACAGTTCTCCCAGTCAGGTTTTTTTTTTTTGCATTCATGTGAGCTCAAGAAATGTCTCCCTGACTCAGTGTTTGTGTTTTTGTCAGCACTTTATGAACTGTGGTGCCAATTGTGGTGCCTCAGGCCTGCTGGTTAAGACACAAGGTTTAAATTATTCCATGTCACATCCATCATTGGAAAAAAAACCCTGAAACATTTGTAGATGTAAAGAAAAAGTATAAACCTTGATTCACCGATCGCTGAAGAGATATTTAGTACAAAAGAACAAAACAAATCATTACATGCATTAAAGAGTTAAAAGAGCAACAAACATGAGAGTGCAATGAAATACAGTATAGCAGGTGTGCCAGAAAAGGTGCATGTGAGCAAGCTGTTATTTTTTTGTGTTTGTTAAAAAACAAGTTATTAAACATGTTAACGTACAAACACAGTGTACAGTCATTGCATCTGAAATGTCATCAAGTAGTCCATATTCCACAAAAACATTTAAACTTCTTATTGCCTTGTTATTTTTGACGTATGCCAAAAAGGTGCTGTATTATTCTTTGACTCCTTGGAGGAAGTGTGTAACAGAGTCTGTTCATTTTTTTATGTACATGAGCTTTTCTCAAATTAAAAAAAAAAAATACAATTCTTTTTGTCTATTGTCCTGAGAATATAATCAAAATTATTTAACCTCCTTGACCTGCAAGACATTTTGCTGCAGAGGACAAAATGTAGTGAAAACAATTCAACAAAGGCATCGGTACACTATTGGAAAGTTTATTAATACACATTTGAATAATTCTGAGAATGTAAGTTGGTGAATAATGGAAATAAAAATCAAATTGGCTCTAAATGTTCATGTTCAAAATTATTCAACCCCCAAAAGTAAAATTAGCTGCAAAATCTTTTATTTTTTTAAAACCACCAATAAACGCTGCTTGGAAGTACTTAGAAGCTTCTGACACCTCTCTACTGCAATCTTGACCCATTTCTTGCCTAAAAAAGCTTTCAGATCACTAATAATCTTTGATTTTCACTTTGCCACTGCTTTCTTCAAATGCAACCAATAGTTTCAATGAGAATTAAATCTGGAGACTGAACAGACCACTCAAGAACATTCTATGACTGATCCCTGAACCAAGCATAAGTAGATTTAGATGTACACTTTAGGACGATTGTCCTGCTGGAAAGTCCATTGATCATCAGCTTCAGTATTTGCAGCAAAAGCATCACAATTCTTGCTAAAATGATCTGGTATTTCAAAGAATCATACGGACATGTTTTCCACTTGGAAACAAGCCCATAACAGGACTGAGCCACCTCCATGTTAGATAATGGAAATGGTGGTGTTCTACTTATAAGTATTTCCTTTTTTTTTTGCACCAGACATACCGCTTATCCACGCACAGGTCCAAAGGTCAGCTTGTCAGTGCTCAAAACATACGCCGCACACTGCAACAAGTCAATTTGCATGGGTGTCATCCCAGAAGGAAGCCTCATCTGAAGCTGGCTCACAAGAAACCTGCAAACAGTTTTCTGAAGACAACCTGTCCAAGAGCATGAATTACTGGAACCATGTCCTGTGGTCTGATGAGACTAAGATAAACTTGTTTGGCTCAGATGGTCTCCAGCATGTGGCAATGCCCTGTTGAGGAGTATTAAGAAAATTGTTTCTTGCCTACAGTCAAGCATGGTGGTGTTTGTATCATAGTCTAGGGCTGCATGAGTGCTGCTGGTTCTTGGGAACTGTAGTTCATTGAGGGAAACATGGATTCCATTATGTACTGTACATTCTAAAGCAGAACATGATGCCTTCCCTCCAGAAACTAGGCTGAACAGCAGTTTTCCAACATGATAACGACCCCAAACACACCACCAAGATGACAACTGCCTTGCTGAGGAAGCTGAAGGTGATGGGGTGGCCAAGTATGTCTCCAGACCTGGGGCCTCATTTATAAAGACTTGCGTAGAAACCATCCTTGATTTTATCTAAGAACTTTTCTGATTTGATCGTAAGAGCGATTCAGAGAAAACGAACGTACCATGAAATCCATGCGTCCGCCAGTCATTCAGTTATAAATCACAAATGATCGTGGAATTGTGTGCAGCTGAATGTTCCGCCGTCGAAACGCCCCTGCTTAATTAATTAACATATAAAATGAGCTCATTCCTAAAGCAAAAACTCTGTGACAATGGCAAGAAAAAAGGAGCGCAAGAAATCAAATTATAGTGAGGCTGAACTATCTGCAATACCAGGCATTACCACAAGGAAACGGTCGTACGCCAAGCTGGAATCTGACGTGGAGATAAGTACTTTTCCACGTCAAAGACGGTTTTTATAAATCTGCACTTTGACGTGGATTTGATCGTACGAACACTCTAAGATCAAATCAGTGCGTAAGAAAGTTTTATAAATGAGGCCCCTGAACCCTATTAAGCACCGGTTGGGCATCCTCAAGCGGAAGGTGGAGAAGCACCATGTGTCCAACATCCAGCAGCTCTGTGATGTCATTATAGAGGAGTGGAAGAGGTTCTCAGCAACAACCTGTGCAGCTCTGGTCAATTCCATGCCCAGGATGATTAAGGCAGTGCCAGATAACAATGGTGCTAACACAAAATATTGACACTTTGGATAAGTTCACTTAGGGTGTACTAACTTTTGTTGCCAGCTTGTTTTGACAATAATGGCTGTATGTTGAGTAATTTTCAGGGGACACTAAATCTATACTGCTATACAAGCTGCACATTGACTACTCTAAAATATATCCAAGTTTCATTTCTATAGTATTGTCCCTTGAGAAGATATACTAAAAAGGTAGCTGAAATGTGAGGGGTGTACTCACTTTTGTGAGATACTGTATATATATAGTACAGATATATATAAATATATTACTGGTAATAACAATGGTAGATGCCTTACCAGTGTTTCTTCTTGTTATAAGCTGTAGTTAGTTGTACTGTAAACATTGTGTGTTTACATGCTATCAGCTAGTCATAATGACAGTGAAAGCAGCTCACTGTCAAACTGATTTACACAAAGCTCTCACGTCTACAGGCGGCAGCAGTGTCTTGGCTTAGGTCATTTGATTTTGAAGGCAGTTTTGTTTTTACTCAGTACATACTTTCACATTTCTGACTGTAAGGATGCAGTATGAATAAACCTAATGGTCGTCTGCTATTACCATACTGTATAAACATAAATATTCTGACTATTGTTCTTGTTTTAGCATGTGATATTAGTCCATGCTGTTGTTAGTTGACAAATAAAAAGGCTATATGCATATATATGATATAGCTATCCCTTGTGAACCTTGTGAAAAAGAAGTAGGAGTACACATACGGTTAAAAATAAATAATACACAAATTTAAATGCAAGTTGAATTTAGTCTATCAGCGTAGAATATGCTGAGGACATTCGAGCAAGTTTGTTCATGTTGTAGAGGTAGCAAGGGCCATTGTGATAAAATCTAGATTTGAACACAAAGAGACAAGATGACACAAGAATTTATTTATATCCAAAATGAGGCAATGTGAACATTGAGCGCCAAATGCTCTCATGCAATGTATGTTCCATTCATACAAGGGTTCCGCTGGAGGGAAAGGCCAAAGAAGTCAAAAATAGAAGTGATAGCTAACTTAGCACATGGCAGGACATCCTTTATGTGGACAAAGGCATCCGGCTATCGCTGTAGCTAAAAAAAATAAATAAAAAAAAATAGTCAGGTAATAAATGAACATAACATTCATTACAGTATATGCACTATTCTGCCTTATTAACTATTCTGCCTATTATGTGTTTGTAGTATATAAACCAATAATAAAATTATCATTAGAAAAATATAGGAATACAAATTAAGTTATTTTCCAGCAGTGTATTTGATTTCTTAGCCAATTAAAAGAGATAAAAAAATTAAATAAAGAAAAATTATAATAATATAAGTGAATATAAGTAGCTATTCTGCATATACACACTTGCTATAGTAATAACAAATAAATGAGTAGTAACTAGGTACTAACCCTGAACCTATCCCATGTAATCATCTTATATTGTTCAGCACTTTGTTATTTAAGTACACTGTAAGAACAGGTAAATGCACATAGAGGAATTACAATAAACCCCATAGAGAGACCAGTATGTTCAATGAAGACCAGGAGACAAACTTGAAGTCCAATCAGTTGACAGAGTGTTGACTAAAGACAGAGTTGTTCACACTTCTAAAGGCAGTAGAAAGTGAATAAGAGGAGCCAGCCTCAAACTAACTTACAATACAGAAACATTAGTTCTTATAGTCTTGGTGATGGTCTGTTAAGATCATTTCTACAGATTCTGATTAAAAGTATAGACAATTCTAGCAACATTCAACATTGTGTCCTTTCCTTTGACTCTCAAGCATTCTTTGTATAGCAGCCCTTTGTGGACAAACTTGGGCACAAAGGTCTCGTGTGATTCCAAATAAAAAAAAAAAGTCATATCACTTATTTTATTGTCGATAAAATAGAAAAAATGTTTTGTGATTTGTGTGTGTGTGTGTGTGTGTGTGTTTATTTATTTACTTCTAAAAGTATATTTTTTTGTGAAATATTCTTATGTTTACGTTATATTTCATATTTATTTTACTTCAGTGAAAAAATCATCCCAGTCCATTCCATCAAACCATTGTTGTTTTATCCCCAGTTAAAATCGTAGATAAAAAAAAAAAAAAAAAAAAAACATTTGTGTTGCGTGAGACAAAATATGCTTATGCTGTAGGGAAATAGACAAAGTAGGAGACAGAGTAATAATTCATTTCTAACAAAAAATAATCAAAATTCAATAACTCAAAAAAGTAAAATGGTACCAAGTGGTACCAAAACCAAACAGGTAAGAATAAACAATAAACATTAGTAGCATGTTTCAGACATGTTTTGTTTGGAAGCATCAACAAATCTTGCAATAGGACTTTGATCTGCCTTTGAAGTTAAGTTTGTGTGTGTATGCACACAGTGGCTGACTGTCACTTTAAAAAAATGCTCAGTCATTGTCTCATTCAATTTTTTGTGACTTTATAGTCTGTTATAGGTCCATTAATGCTTTGTTTGTGTGTGTGTGTGTGTGTGTGTGTGTGTGTGTGTGTGTGTGTGTGTGTGTGTGTGTGTGTGTGTGTGTCTGTTCACATTGAGAACAGCCTCACCCCTTTATTTATGTGTATGTATGAACTGCATTGTGTTGTATTTATTGATTTTTATTAAAAAATGCTCTGAATTTATAGTATTTGCTATTAATTTCCTATGGGTGCCCAGTTTTGTCCACAAAGGACAAATTAAAGAGTTCTTTATTTCAACCACTTAACTTTGTTGAATCGAGTCCAATTTTTGTGTGTGTTCAGGTGGCAAGTAGCCAAGTCTTGTACCACTCAGATTAAGAAAACTATGTAAAATTTGCCCAAATTTACCTGAAGAATGCTTGAGGGTTAAGCAAATGTGGTTATCTAAAGGCACCATCTTAGAGACAGTATCCAATCATAAGCAACTATTGTAAGGATGGTAGGTGGAGTCATAAATCTTGTGAGGGCATGTCAGGGCAGCTGTTTATTCTCCTGAAGAGAATTTGTAAACAACCCCTGCAAATATTCCATTAGGTAGAACACAGTGCAATAAATCATCACTGCACTAATAGTGCTCTAATTTTCTCAGTATTTTGATATTTTGACTCCAGACTCCAGATTTTCACATAGTTGTATTTTGGCCAAATATGTCCTATCCTAACACCTATCCTAACAAACCATGCGTCAATGGAAAGCTAATTTATCTAGCTTTAAGCTGATGTGTAAATCCTTATTTAATTTTTTTTTTTTTTTTTTTTTTTTTTTTTTTTACTGGTTTTATGGTCCAAGGTCACATAGCTCTGATGAGATTTAAATAAATAAGAACAAAATTCAACCTGATATCACTTTTTCTATAAAATACAACATTTGATTATATACTAATTCAAAAAAATTCTTACAAAACAAACACATTTATTCTCTGGAAGCCAGGTGAAATGAGTAAACACTCCTGACATGGGTCAGACCCTCAGTCACCTCTCAAACACCAAATACAGACATTGCTTGTGACATAATTACCAGAATTATAATTTGTGACCCTGGACCACAAAACCAGTCTTAAGTCGCTGGGGTATATTTGTAGCAATAGCCAAAAATACATAGTATGGGTCAAAATTATTGATTTTTCTTTTATGCCAAAAATCATTAGGAAATAAAGTAAAGATCATGTTCCATGAAGATTTTTTGTAAAATCCCTACTATAAATATATCAAAATGTAATTTTTGATTAGTAATATGCATTGTTAAGAACTTAATTTGGACAACTTTAAAGGTGATTTTCTCAGTATTTTGATTTTTTTGCATCCTCAGATTCCAGATTTTCAAAAAGATGTATCTCGTGCCAAATATTGTCCTTATCAATCTTAACAAACCATATATCAATAGAAAGCTTATTTATTGAGCTTTCATATGATGTATATATCTCAGTTTTGTAAAATTAAACCTTATGACTGGTTTTGTGGTCCAGGGTCACATTTAGTATTCATGATATACTAGAAAAGGAGGGTTTGGAAATCCACCCCTTCAGTACTGTAAAAAAAGTGCAACGGCAAACAATTTTCTAATTCTGTTGTCTTTGAAATATGAACATAATTAACAAAGATAAATATGCTTTGTTAGTTCATGTTAACTAATGTAGTTATCTAATGTTAACAAATGAAACTTCACTTTATTTTATGTAAATGTACTTACTATAGTTATAGCAAAAATGTATGCATTATTGCATGCAACTAAATCTAAACCAAATCTTCATTCTAACCCTAACCATGTAGTAAGTACATTACATAATTAATATTACTCAGTACTTATGTATAATTACGCTGTAACAAGGACACTGTAAAATACTGTGTAACCAAACTTTATTTTAAAAATCTTATATCATTTAGTACTACAGTAGTCACAATAATAGTTAAAAACGTCCTACGTTGTATTAGGTGTGTAACTACTATGTACTTATTGTGTTCATGTTCTAGTTTATTGCTACTGAGGCATGATACGGTATACGGTTTGGTGGTATGGTTAGATTTAAGTGTAGGGTGGACAGTGTAATTATAGATGTAACTACAAAAAATTTGTTATATATGCAACTACATAAATTATTTAAAAAAATATTATTACATTGTAAAATCATGTTTGTATACAATAAGTACATTGTATCTTTTATTAATTTAACTGTAAGAACATAGTAGTTACTTAATATAAAGTGTGTCCTTTAAATTTAAAATCAAGTACTTTACATGTTATGTAGAATGTTAGTCAACACATAAAAAGAGTACTTCATTAAAAGTACATTTTAATTTGACAAGTATCTTAAGAAACAGTCATGAAATTTTACAGTATGTTGTTGTTGTTTTTAAATAGGCCCATCTTTTAGTAAGCGCATATTCATTATGCATTGGAACTCATGTCCTAGTTTCAACACATTCAAAGGGGCAAAACAACCCCTGCCAATGAACCTTTTCTACTTGCCTCGTGTCAAGACTTGTCACGTGTATCTTGACATGAGGCAAAA
The DNA here is from genome assembly GCF_049309525.1 of Garra rufa. NCBI lineage: Eukaryota > Metazoa > Chordata > Actinopteri > Cypriniformes > Cyprinidae > Garra > Garra rufa. Next base: position 20,699,779 of record NC_133372.1, on the reverse strand, counting down.
CCAGGAGAACAAGAACAAATGTAAACTGTATTTTAAAATAAAAGTAATGCATAACCCAGAGATGAAACATAACCACAACAAATGGAACATTTAGCTGAACTTTCGATTAAATGTAGCTTTTATTGTATTTACGTTTAATGTATATTTTAATCTTTTAATAAAAATTTGACTCTTCAGTGTTTGCCTGAAAATACTGTCAGAAATATGTTTGTTTATCTAAAAGCATTGAAAGTATGTTCTGTTATCACTAAAGCACAAACATCCAGCTTTGAATGGTTACTAGGACTATTCAACAACCTTTTGAAAGCTTGAATGCCACCCCACAGTAGGAAACACAGTTCTGACATGTTAATCAGATAGCTTACCAAAAATATCTTCACAACAACCTCATTTAAATAGTGTCAGATTACATGACAGTTAAACCGGAAAACCTAGTTTAACACCACTTGATAGAAGATTTGGTCATTATCTTTTATTTAATAGTTACATCCTCACATTACTAAAAACTTTCCATCTGACCGGACACTGAGCCATTTTAATGTATTTTACATATATGCATTTGTTTTTGTTATATCGTTTTTACTTATTGAAGCCAAAATACCATAACAAACTTTTTTTTGAGCACATAGGTTTTGTTTTATGATTTGACTGAACATATTGGTTTGTAAAATGTATTACTGGAAAATTATGTTTGTTCTGTTTTTATTAAAATGATGGGACAACATTTCAATATTATTGCACCACAGACAATGGTATAATTCTAGGGCTTGGAGACAGTTTCAAAAATAACTCCAATTTATAGAGCTGATTCCACTCAGGGGAAATACGTCAATTTATTAACATGTCTCCCACATTTTGAGTGCTTTTTCATAAATGTTGAAGTCGTTTTTTTTCCTAGCCAGGTATAATATTTGTAGTTTGTGGTTGTTTTTCAGTTTTTCCAGACAGTAAGAACCCTACACTCTTAAAAATGCCATAGAAGAACCTTTCTTTGTCTAAATGGAACCTTAAACATCTGAAGAACCTTTCTGTTTCACGGAAGAAGGTTCTTCAGATTATAAAAAGGTAAGAAAGAGATGGTTCTTTAAAGAACCAGACTGAATGGTTCTTTGTGCAACCAAAAATGGTTCTTCTATGGCGTCGCTTGAAGAACCTTTTAAAACACCTTTATTTTTAGTAGTGTAGCTCTTCAAGGAAAAAGAACAAAACAATTGTTGGTTGAGAATCTGTTTAAGAACCAATGATCTAAAGTATCTTACTTTAAGACTTTGCCTCTACGTATTTTCTCTCAAGAATAAAGACATTTTTAAAATGTTATTTAATGCCTAAACACCTTATAAAAAAAACACACTGTAAAACTTTTCCTTGTAAATTTACAGTATAATACTGGGAGCTGGGTTGACAGCCACATTCTGTTTTTTTTACAGAATCATACTGTAAAACTTTTCCTTGTAAATTTACAGTATAATACTGGCAGCTTCATTGCCAGCCACATTCTGTTTTTTTACAGAACAACAACTGTAAACTACATATACAGTATCATGCTGTAATTTAATTTTTGTTTACAGTGTGTACTGTAAAACATTTCCATTTTAACTTTTAATGTTCTGGAAGTATGACTTTATTAAGTACTGTATTATACTGTTATGTCACATAATTTTACAATATTACAAGGAAAGGAAAGGGGGTGATGTGAGGCCAAGTATGGTGTATGGTATTGAGGGTGGAGAGAGTGCTGTTCATTGTAAAACTTCCCCCTGTAAATTTACAGTATAATACTGGCAGCTGTTTTATTAAGTACTGTAATATACTGTAATGCCACTTAATTTTACAATATTACAATCTGTACAATGTGTTATATATTGCATTAAATTGTATTTCTACGCAGAATATTTTTTTTCCTAAAACAAGAATTTTTTTTTACGTTTTTTTCTATATCAGTAGTCTCAAATGGTAATAGAAAACAAATGTCTTAGAATTTAACATGTTTATTTCTCAAGACCAAAGGCCACACAGTAAAATCCCCAGAGTAAAATCAACTCTATTCAGAGAACATTTGGTCACTCTCTAAATAGAGTTAAATTAACACTGAAGCAGAGTTCAAGTTAATTAGATAATGATGTCATCAGTTAAATTATGATTGAGCATTAATGATGAACACCTGCTGTTAACAAGTATAATAATAATTATAATAAAATAAAATAATTCATTAAATCTCTTAAGATCTGATTAAACAAAAAATCATTATTAACTAGACTGACTTTATTTTTGTCACACGTCTACCGGAGCTCTTATTGAAAAATAATGTTTTATTCATTAAAATGATGCCACCATCATCGAAAACAACGTTTGCTTTAGTTTAGCTCCTGACCATTGACTAATTGTTTAGATTGTCTTTAACAATGCATGTGCTATTGAAAAGACAATGTTTAATACTTAACATTAAACATGTAATAACTGATATTTTATGTTGAGACAGTTATAATGAACTGTTCTGTTAACATTAGAAATAGTTGTTCTTTTACATATGCCTTCTGGTTATGTGTAACTAATCCCAAAGACCTGCAGTGAGCAAATGATAATCATACTGAACAATTTGCAATCCATATAAAGCTTAAAGAAATTCTCATGTTTTTTGGACACACACAGACATCAAGAACCAGCATATGAATCGCATCAATGGTAACGATTAACAAAACAATGCATGCTGGGTAATAACAGCAAAAACTCCCATCATGCACTGCAGAATGTATAATTATTGTCACCACTGTTGAGGATGGTATGATAAGTGTTAATGTCTAAAAGTCTAAGTTGATGAAGCTCTTTGTTTCTTACAATGAAATAATATGGTGCTATTTGTGTCACGGTTCTCACATCTGCCGTGTTCTCATGTCACGTCTCTGTGTGTGTGTGTCATTACGTTGTGCGTCACGCTCATTTAGCGCAGCTGCCAATCAGTCCTGCACCAGGTGTCCCTCATCATCACAGGCTACATATACTCACTCCAATCTCTTCTTCCCTATCTGACAGTTCGTTGTGTTGGATGTTCGTGGAGTTGTCGTCTTGTGGAGTTCGTGTTCATGTGGATTATCTTGTTGGAGTTTTCTTGTTTCCTGGATTCACTGGATGTTCACCTTCACCACGGAAATCACCACACTTCATCTCACCAGCCATCTAGCCCTCGTGTCACTCAGCCGGGAAAACATCACCATCACCATTGTCATCATCGTCACGGCATTCATCATAAAATCTTTCAATAAAGTTTGTGTTTCATCTGCATTTGCTTTCTCATCATTTCTTTACGTTACAGAACTGTCAGATCATAAATGGAAGCAGCAGACACAAAGCAACTTTCGGTGGAGGAGGCACTACGCGAGTGTTTTTCCCGGCTGGGCGAGAATGAGAGAAACACCGCTACGTCAGGGGCCGCCATCAATACCCTAGTGGCACGAGTGTCCGACCTGACCCAAGCAGTCAACCAGCTCCGTAGTCCCGCTGCGCCGACCACACCGCCTGCCCCGCCCGCTCCGATCGCCCCGTCTGGACCATCTGGGGCGGAACATCAGCCGGAGCCCCGCCTTCCCCCACCAGAACTCTACGGAGGTGAGCCGAACTTCTGCCGCGCTTTCCTCACTAGATGTTCGATGCATTTTACACTCCAACCCCGCACATTCCCTAGTGAGGAGAGCAAGGTGGCGTTCGCGCTCACCCTGTTGACGGGGAGGGCGGCACTGTGGGGAACGGCGGTGTGGGAGAACCAAGATCCCTGCTGTGCCTCGTTCTCAGCACTCTCCGCCGAAATGAAACGGGTTTTTGACCGCGCTGTCTCTGGCAGAGAGGCGGCGCGGACACTGGCGGACCTCCGACAGGGGGGGAGGTCCGTTTCAGACTATAGTATTGAGTTCCGAACCCTGGCGGCTGAGTGCCAGTGGAACGAGGAGGCGCAGTGGGACATGTTCCTGCATGGGTTGGCTGACCGCGTCCAGAAGGAGATCTACGCCCTGGATCTGCCCGCCAACCTCAACGGCCTCATTGACCTGGCCCTGCGGGTAGATGCTCGACTCTCCTGAGCCGAGCGTCGATGGACACCCGCTCGGCTCCCCCCTGGGGAGGGATTTCCAGCTCGAGCCAGCGGCAGCGACGCGGTCAGCCCTTTCCACGATCCCGAGCCCATGCAGGTGGGCCGGGCTCGGCTTTCCCGGGAGGAGAAGGAGAGGCGGAGATCCCAAGGACTCTGCCTAGATTGTGGGGCAGCTGGTCATTTCGCGTTTAACTGCCCCGTAAAAGGGCCAGCCCGGCAGTAAGTATGAGGCTACTGTCGGGTGGGATTTCCGCTAACAAGTCCTCGTTCAACACCACCTCCACGCTCCTCCCGGTTAGGCTTAGATGGCAGCAACAGGATCAGCACTGCACGGCACTTTTGGATTCGGTAGCAGAGGGTAATTTCATGGATTTTTCTTTTGCACAACGTAATCATGTTCCTTTTCAGCCCCTCACAGACTCCATTGCCGTACACGCCCTCAATGGCCAGAACCTGCCCACCATCACCTCCATCACGGATCCCATCACTCTCACGGTGTCTGGCAACCATCGCGAGAGCATCTCATTCTACATTCTGGACTCCCCTCACGCCCCCATCGTCCTGGGACACCCCTGGCTCATCAAACACAACCCCCGGATTGATTGGCAGCTTAAGTTGGTTACTGAATGGAGCGTTAAATGTTATGAATCCTGTCTTTTGTCTGCTTGTCCATCTGTTTCTGATTCTGTGTTGCAGGAGAAGGCGGCGGATCTGAGTAACGTGCCCAGGGAGTACCTCGACCTGAAGGAAGTGTTCAGTAAGTCTCGGGCTGCTTCTCTTCCTCCTCACCGTCCCTATGACTGTGCTATAGATTTACTGCCAGGTACGTCTCCGCCTAAGGGCAAATTATATTCACTTTCAGTTCCTGAGAGAGAGGCTATGGAGAAATACATTTCTGATTCTCTAGCAGCCGGGTTCATACGACCCTCCTCTTCTCCAGCGGGGGCGGGGTTCTTTTTTGTGGGGAAGAAGGACGGTTCTCTGCGACCTTGCATTGATTACCGAGGGCTGAACAATATTACGGTAAAGAATACTTATCCTTTGCCGTTAATATCTTCAGCCTTCGAGAGGTTACAGGGAGCGTCAATCTTCACGAAATTGGATTTAAGGAACGCTTATCATTTGGTCCGCATTGGGGGGGAAATGAGTGGAAGACTGCCTTTAACACCCCCAGGGGGCACTTTGAATACTTGGTCATGCCCTTCGGCTTGTCCAACTCCCCAGGGGTCTTCCAGGCACTCGTCAATGACGTGTTGAGAGATATGGTCGATCAGTTCATATATGTCTACCTGGACGACATATTGATTTTTTCTTCTTCTCTCCAGGAACATGTTCAACACGTCAGACGAGTGCTTCAGCGGCTGTTAGAGAATGGGCTTTTTGTCAAGGCGGAGAAATGTGATTTTCATGCACAGTCTGTTCCTTTCCTAGGGTACATCGTGTCGGCCGAGGGTGTGCGCATGGATCCCGAGAAGGTTAGGGCTGTGGTGGATTGGCCAACCCCAGATTCCCGTAAGGCCCTACAGAGGTTTCTGGGTTTTGCCAATTTTTACCGGCGGTTTATTCGCAATTTCAGCCAACTAGCCGCACCTCTGACCGCCTTGACCTCTCCCCGAACGACGTTCAGGTGGTCAGATGCAGCGGAAGCTGCATTTGCCAAACTCAAAGGCCGCTTCGTTTCGGCTCCCATCCTAGTCACCCCTGATCCATCACGTCAGTTTGTGGTGGAGGTTGACGCATCAGAGGTGGGGGTAGGTGCGGTTCTTTCCCAGCGCTCACCCACGGACGACAAGGTGCATCCCTGCACGTTTTTTTCTCATCGCATGTCGCCAGCTGAGTCAAATTATGATATTGGTAACAGAGAGCTGTTGGCAGTCAAACTAGCATTGGAGGAATGGCGCCACTGGTTGGAAGGGTCGGGGGTACCTTTTATTGTATGGACCGATCATAAGAATCTAGAATACATCAGAACTGCTAAAAGACTAAACTCTAGGCAGGCTCGGTGGGCACTTTTTTTCGGACGTTTTGACTTTACTCTTTCGTACCGCCCGGGTTCAAAAAACATCAAACCCGATTCTTTATCTCGTATTTTTGACCGATCCGATCGCCCGTCCACTCCCGAGGGTATTTTTCCCGAGACACTTATTGTCTCTACTCTCAGTTGGGAGGTCGAGTCGAAGGTTAAGACAGCCTTACATGGGGTAACGCCTCCGGTCGGTTGCCCACCGAACCGTTTGTTTGTGCCAGAGCTGTTAAGGTCCGAAGTTATCCAGTGGGGACATTGTTCCAATGTGGCATGTCATCCAGGGGTTAATCGCACCATACATTTGGTCAAGCAACGATTTTGGTGGCCACTCATGGCTCGAGACGTTCGCAGTTTTGTTTTGGCTTGCTCAGTTTGTGCCACTGGTAAGACATCTAACAGACCCCCAGATGGGCTCCTACAACCGCTGCCAATCCCTTCGAGACCCTGGTCCCACATTGCGCTAGATTTTGTCACCGCCCTCCCACCCTCCCAGGGTAACACGGTAGTTTTGACCGTGGTGGACCGGTTCTCGAAGGCGGTTCATTTCATCTCCTTGCCCAAATTACCCTCAGCCAAGGAGACAGCGGTAGCGGTCATTGACCACGTCTTTCGGTTACATGGCCTCCCGATAGACGTGGTCTCTGACAGGGGACCCCAATTTGTGTCCAAATTTTGGCGAGAATTTTGTAAACTTCTGGGGGCCACTGTTAGTCTCTCTTCGGGGTTCCATCCTCAAAGCAATGGGCAAACTGAGAGAGCCAACCAAGATTTGGAGAGAACGTTAAGATGTATGGTCGCTAGAAATCCTTCCTCCTGGAGCCAGCAGCTTTCTATGGTGGAGTACGCCCACAATTCATTACCAGTATCATCCACGGGCCTATCCCCATTTGAATGTAGTATAGGTTACCAGCCACCAATTTTTCCCAGTCTGGAATCCGAAGTCGCTGTTCCCTCCGCTCACGCCTTCATCCAGAGGTGTCATCGCACCTGGTCTAGAGCCCGTGAGACTCTAGTCCAGGTGGGAGCGCGCACCAAGGCCAAAGCCGATCGCCACCGGTCTAGGCCTCCCGTATACGTCGTCGGTTCTAAAGTGTGGCTTTCTACTAAAAACATTCCTCTCCGATCCGTATCGAATAAACTTGCTCCTAAATTTATTGGCCCGTTTTCTGTCACCAAGATCATTAGTCCGGTGGCAGTCCGCCTTAAACTCCCTCCAGTGTACAGGAGGATTCATCCCGTGTTTCATGTTTCCAAAATCAAACCTGTGTTTTTTGCACGCATTAATCCGCCAGCCCCGGTTCCCCCACCGCCGCGACTCGTAGACGGGGAACCCACGTATTCGGTCAATCGTATTCTGGACTCAAGACGGAGGGGACGCGGATTCCAGTACTTGGTGGACTGGGAAGGTTACGGTCCGGAGGAGAGAAGTTGGGTTCCTGCTAGAGACATATTGGATCACTCTCTAATTGATGACTTTAATCAACAGGTACTGGAGGCTGGGAACGTCAGGGGACGTTCCTAGGAGAGGGGGTACTGTCACGGTTCTCACATCTGCCGTGTTCTCATGTCACGTCTCTGTGTGTGTGTGTCATTACGTTGTGCGTCACGCTCATTAGCGCAGCTGCCAATCAGTCCTGCACCAGGTGTCCCTCATCATCACAGGCTACATATACTCACTCCAATCTCTTCTTCCCTATCTGACAGTTCGTTGTGTTGGATGTTCGTGGAGTTGTCGTCTTGTGGAGTTCGTGTTCATGTGGATTATCTTGTTGGAGTTTTCTTGTTTCCTGGATTCACTGGATGTTCACCTTCACCACGGAAATCACCACACTTCATCTCACCAGCCATCTAGCCCTCGTGTCACTCAGCCGGGAAAACATCACCATCACCATTGTCATCATCGTCACGCCATTCATCATCAAATCTTTCAATAAAGTTTGTGTTTCATCTGCATTTGCTTTCTCATCATTTCTTTACGTTACAATTTGTTTAATAGGACCTCTTTTTACAGGAATCATTGAATGTCTGTCCATAAACAAACTAGGAAGGCCACTTCATGATGTTCACACAACTCAGTTATAAATAAGATTATTTCAAGCACTTGATTCAGCAATATACAAATGTTTACTATGAAACAATATTGCAATTGCTTAGAAGCAAATTTATATTAAGTTACTGAAAGGGTCAAGAACCTAACTAAAGCAAACCTTGACCACAAATATGGTGACATCTGTCACACCCCCGGACTTTCATGTTGGTTTCTCCCATTTTCCCCCGCAGTTCTGAGTATTTTGGTTTCTCCCTCATTGTTGTCACCTGGATGTTGTAATCAGTCTGTCTATTTAAGGTGTGTGTTTTCCCCTGTATTCTTGTCGGTCTTTAATGTTATATGGATGTTTTCCCCTGGTGTTCCTGTGTCTGCCTGTATTCCGTTGGATTTATTAAATATACGTCTTTTATTTACGTCGTTGTTCGTGTGTTCCTGCCTGCATCGTGACAGAAAGACCGACCAATACAGTTTATTTTCTTGGCGTGTTCACCTCCGTTTTGTTTCCTGTTCGTTTTTCCCAGTCTTTTTGTTTCCGTAGTGTTTTCCCCATGGAGTCTTTCCTCCGTCCAGAATTCATCCTCCTCCGGCTGAAGCAGGGGGATTTACCGCTCGAGGGTTACACTTTGATGTTCCAGCTCGTAGCTCATACCACCAGCTACCCGGACGACGCGCTCTGTATGTTCTATGATGCAAGCCTCAACGCATCATGCAGAGCGCCGTCGTCCGAGGACGGCCCTCGAGTGGACTTCGCCGCATTTGTGGAGTGGACACTGGCGAGAAACAAACCCTCGTTTCCCACCCGTTTCCAGGAGAACCTCGTCAGTGCCACTCCAGACCCAGAGCCCAGCCAGCCACCCCGACCTGCGGATTATGAGCCCATCGTAGACGGGAAGCCCGAGCCCGGAGCGACAGAGTTATGGAGCGCCGATGGGGTCAAAACTTCCGATCAGGTGCGAGAGCCGGCTACTACATCAGCGACGGTGGAGTGCTTCATGGAGCAAGAGAGGGCTGTAAAGAGCCCCGTCCACTGCACCGCCACTGGGGGTGAGCAAGAGCACAACTCTGGGGACTTAATTGACTGTTTCACGGCAATACCCATCTGCCTGGATTTCCCACCCACCCTCCCTCTTCTGCCTAAGCCTGAATCTCCGCTGGTTCCGCCCAGCCATCCAGAGTCACCGCTGGTTCCGCCCAGCCTTCATGAATCCCCGTTGTCATCTGTCAGTCCCCTTGCTCACCCTCAGCCCACCATCTGTGCGGTGGGTTCGCCGCGGGTCTGCCAGTCTCCATCGGTGTCATGGCTGGAGGATCCCTCACCATCGCCTCCAGCCTCAGAGTCTTGGACTCCGCCTCGGCCCTCCGACCCTGCGGCTCCACCCCGGCTCTCTGCTACCTCGTCTCCGCCGTCGCCCGTCGATCCACCAGCTCCACCGGGCTCCATCGTCCCTCCGGCTCCGCCCTGGTCAGTCGTCGCCCCACCTTCGCCTCTGGACTATACTCCTCCGGCTGTGCCTCGTCGCTCCGTCCCACCGGCTCGGTGGACCTCCTCCCTCCCGCGGGCACAGCCTCGGCCCTCTGTCGCTCCGGCTCCGCCGCGGACCTCCGGATCTCCATCTCCGCCTTGGTCGCCAGAGCCTTGGGTTCCGCCTTGGCCCTCCGGATCCGCGGTGTCACCCAAGATCTTCGGCTTTCCGTCTCCGCCTCGGGCTCTCCCACCACCTGCTCCGCCTCCGTCGGTCGGACCCATGGAGTCGTCAGCCTCTCCTCCACCATGGCTCCTCCCTCCATCGGCTCCACCGTGGGATTACATCTTGGCTGCGGCCTGGGTCCCACCTGGCTCCTCCTGCTCCAGCCCCTTCCTGTCACCTCCTTGGCTCCTCCCTCCGTCATCACCTCCATGGACTATTCAGTCACCACCCTGGACTCCATCTTTTGCCCTCCTCCCGGGAGTCCGTCCTCCGCCGAAACCCCCTCCTGAGACTGTTTGCTGTTTCCCATTTGTCGGCGCGAGGACACGCTTTCCGGGAGGGGGAGGTAATGTCACACCCCCGGACTTTCATGTTGGTTTCTCCCATTTTCCCCCGCAGTTCTGAGTATTTTGGTTTCTCCCTCATTGTTGTCACCTGGATGTTGTAATCAGTCTGTCTATTTAAGGTGTGTGTTTTCCCCTGTATTCTTGTCGGTCTTTAATGTTATATGGATGTTTTCCCCTGGTGTTCCTGTGTCTGCCTGTATTCCGTTGGATTTATTAAATATACGTCTTTTATTTACGTCGTTGTTCGTGTGTTCCTGCCTGCATCGTGACAACATCATGTTTATTTATTTATTTATTATTATTTTTTTGACCAATAAAACATCAACTTCTAAGCCTCTGTTAATTTTCAATCAGTGATTCTGTAGACATCCAATGAAGTCAGTCTGGTTAGTATTGACTGGCAAAGCTGTTTGTGGAGTTGTTTATTCAGATCTTGAGAGATTTAATTAATTATTTTATTTCAGTTGATTTTATCTGTGGCTGAAATCAGTTGTATTTCTTGTGTTTCTTCAGTGACGCAGGTTGTTAACAGCAGGTGTTCCCTGCTGCAATCCCATAATGCAAAATATACAGCCTGATACTGTACTACGAATTTTGCGTGCTGAAAACAAAACTACTGTAAATTTACAGACTTTCTGTTAAATATACAGTCTCATACTGGTTTATAAAAAATACAGTACAATACTATAAAATTTGGCTGTAAATTTACAGTAAAGTTTTACAGTGCAGGTGCCTGCTGGAATTCGGATCTCAGAGGGTTTACTTTGTTGATCTAGTCTTTTGTCAGGTAGGTGTCATAGGTGTCAAGCACAAGTTGTTATGATGAACTGCTGGACTTACGAAATACAATCAAACAACATGGGTAATAAAAACAAGTGCACAGGGATCAACACCAGGGGCCTCATTTATAAAGACTTGCGTAGAAACCATCCTTGATTTTATCTAAGAACTTTTATGATTTGAACGTAAGAGCGATTCAGAGAAAACGAACGTACCACGAAATCCATGCATACGCCAGTCATTTGGTTATAAATCACAAATGATCGTGGAATTGTGTGCAGCTGAATGTTCCGCCGTCGAAACGCCCCTGCTTAATTAATTAACATATAAAATGAGCTCATTCCTAAAGCAAAATCTCTGTGACAATGGCAAGTAAAAAGGAGCGCAAGAAATCAAATTATAGTGAGGCTGAACTATCTGCAATACCAGGCATTACCACAAGGAAACGGTCGTACGCCAAGCTGGAATCTGACGTGGAGATAAGTACTTTTCCACGTCAAAGACGGTTTTTATAAATCTGTACTTTGACGTGGATTTGATCGTACGAACACTCTAAGATCAAATCAGTGCGTAAGAAAGTTTTATAAATGAGGCCCCAGAGAGGGCAAACAAGAGCACGCAATGTAGAAAGCAGGAAGAAAGTAGGTGGAAGTCATTAGAAGCCCAAGAGAGTAAGAATAAAAATGATGAGGACATGAAACTATTTAATAAAAAGATCATTATTCTGTGGCTTTCTGCGTAGACGTTCACAGGTCACAAATGTCAAACCCCAGAAATACTTCAGAGGGTGTCAAATGTGTAAAAGACCATTAACCATTTGTCAGTCTCCTCTGCTAACTGGAAGTACCTTGTGAAATAAATACTTACTGAACATTAATTGCAAGGATATTTATCAAGAAAAACACACCTACTTCATTTACTGAGTTAGTTATAGCTGTGTTCTTTTCAGTAGATTCATTGTGCATCCCTACTTTGAGGCCTCTTAAAATGCATGGGATTTTTGTACCCTTCTCACTTTAAATACTTTGGTGAGTTAATAAGAATATTGGTAACACTTCAGCGTCCAACTCTCACTATTAACTGGCTGATTATTAGGATAAATATTCCTGGGATATTGGCTGTTTATTATTACTTAAAGAGCACATATTAATGTATTATTCTGCAAGACCTTATTCTAAATCCTAAATCTTACCCAATCCCAACCCAATTCCTAAATTTAACAACTACTTTACTAAGTATTAGTAAGCAGTAATTAGGATAATATTGAGGCAGAATTGGACACTAATCTAAAGTGTTGCCAGAATAGTTTACAACCCCAAATCAGAAAAAGTTGGGACAGTATGGAAAACGCAAATAAAAAAAAAAGAAAGTAGTGATTTCTAAATTTATTTTGACTTGTATTTCATTGCAGACAATACAACAGCACATTTAATGTGTTCCTCATGATTTTATTTTTTTCAAAATAAACACGTATTCCAATTTTGGTTCTTGCAACACATTTCAAAAAAAGTTGGAACAGTAAAGCATTTACCACTTTGTAATGTTGCCATTCCTTTTCACAACACTTAAAAGACGTTTAGGGACTGAAGACACCAAGTGATGAAGTGTTTCAGGTGAAATTTTTTCCCATTCTTCCTGCAAACAAGTCTTAAGGTGGGCAACAGTACGGGGTCTTCGTTGTCGCATTTTGCGCTTCAAAATGCGCCACACATTCTCTATTGGAGACAGGTCGGGACTGCAGGCAGGCCAGTCAAGTACCTGTATCCTCTTCCTCCGCAGCCAGGACTTTGTAATGTGTGCGGAATGTGGTTTTGCATTGTCTTGTTGAAATATGCATGGGCGTCCCTGGAAAAGATGTCTTCTTGAAGGCAGCATATTGTGCTCCAAAATCTCTATGTACTTTTCAGCATTAATGGTGCCATCACAAGTGCAAGTTACCTTTGCCAAGGGCACTGACACAACCCCATACCATGACAGACCCTGGCTTTTGGACTTGTTGCTGGTAACAGTCTGGATGATCCTTTTCTTCTTTGGTCCGGAGCACACGGCATCCATTTCTCCCAAAAAATACCTGAAATACTGATTCATCTGACCACAGTACACGTTTCCACTGTGTGATGGGCCATCCCAGATGCCTCCGAGCCCAAAGAAGTCGACGGCGCTTCTGGACACTGTTAACATAGGGCTTCCTTTTGGCACAGTACAGTTTTAACTGGCATTTGTGGATGTAACTACGTATTGTGGTACTTGACAAAGGTTTGCCAAAGTAGTCCTGAGCCCATGTGGTGATATCGCTTATAGATGAATGACGATTCTTGATGCAGTGCCGCCTGAGGGATCGGAGATCACGGTTGTTGAGCTTAGGCTTGCGCCCTTGTCCTTTACGCACTGAAATTCCTCCAGATTCCTTGAATCTTTTGATTATGTTATGCACTGTTGAAGGTGAAATATCCAAATGTCTTCCTATCTTTCTTTGAGGAACATTGTTTTTAAACATTTCAATAATTTTCTCATGTATTTGTTGGCAAACTGGCGATCCTCGGCCCATCTTTGCTCCTAAAGGACTAGACCTTTCTTGGATGCTGCTTTCGTACCAAATCATAATTACAATCACCTGTTGACATGACCTGTTTCAAATAACATCATTATTTAACCAGTTTACCAGATTACTAGCCCTAAATTGCTCCTGTCCCAACCTTTTTTGGAATGTGTTGCAGGTCTGAATGACAGGAAAGGATGTATATTTAGAAATGAACTGAAGTTGACCAGACAAAACATGACATATTTTATGTTCATATTGTCTGCAATGAAATACAAGTCAAAATAAATTTAGAAATCACTACTTTCTTTTTTTATTTGCGTTTTCCATACTGTCCCAACTTTTTCTGATTTGGGGTTGTAAGTAGTTATCTATTATTTATTTGAAAGAATTTAAAGAAAGTAATTCTGACTAAAATTTTAATCTCTGTCATTTGACATGCCTATACATGTTTCACTTTTGCTGTGAACAAAGCTGGAATTTGTGCAGCAACAGTCTAATCTTGATTTGAAACAGACTGTATGTGGTATTGCATTATTTTCAGCCTAATCTCATTTATAATAGCAAACATTCACATTGCTGTTAAACGATGGTATCAGTTGGCATGATTTCTTCTTGAATTCTGTCTTTTATTTCTTTTAACTATAAAACAATTTATAATTTTATCTCTTTTTGTTTCATTTTTATACAGCATTCATATCCACAAATGTCAGTCATTTAAGAATTTTGCTTTCAAAATGAGTCTGACTGAAATTCTTTCAATTACACCTAGTACAAAGATTCTGTTGCAAACTCATGGCTTGAAACTATAATAGATTGACCTAGACTGTGCTGCTGTGCCAATAACTGGTTGACCGATCAAACTATTTGGGCTGTTAATTCTATCATGACAAAAGTCATAGAAAATCTACAGCTTTGCTTGTCTGACATACTGACATTCAGTACTATTGATTCTATGGCCCAATTTTTAAGCATAACCCTAATATCTCCAGAAATTAAAAATAGTGATATAGATCACAGTCAAGTGTAATTAAGGTTGGTTTCTATCCCACAATGTGCACTGCAGACACTAAAAAAAGGTAAGGCTGTATTACAGGCTGACAAAAGAGGCAATGAGGTTATGCAATAAAGTGCTATATTGTTACTATGTGTTTACGTTACGTTTAAAAACTGGAAAATCTTGATTTGTGTGTTATGGATATTTTGGGCACAATGCTTTTAAGTTATGATGAAATCAGTTAAATAGTATTTAATAGGTATAACAAGTTAGGCCTTTTATAAGACAGAGTTTTGTAGTTTACTTCAATTGTACAGATATTTTCTGAGAGTTATCATTTTGATTAATACAATCTTTCTGATTTTAACTCACAACATATTTTGTTGGAGTGTACAGCTCTGGTA